>NW_024582718.1:121295-273229 GCF_018398535.1 Haplochromis burtoni
TAAGTGAAACTTAAGTTCCCATTCATTTCAATGGGCAAAAACTTGCATTAAAATATTCATATTTAAAAAACTATAGAAGTAATAAACACCAAAAGTCATAGCACACCATTCCTGATCCTGTGGGGCGAGTTACGCGCGGAAATTTCAGGCTGAAAAAGGAAAATAATAATAATAAGAAGAAGAATAATAAATCCGAGCAATAGTAATAAGTGTGCCTTTTGGCATAGGCACACTTAAAAATCTTGACATCTTCTTTTCTAGCAGCAGATTTTTGAGTTAGATAAACTGCAGGGTCTAGGGGTTTGAAGGCCTGGTCAGTCCTTTGGCTTTATTGTAGGGTTATCTATATATTGGGCCGCACTGAAGGAGTGTGGCCCACACATATTTTAAGGGCTGCTTTTGTCATATAGGCTAGAAATTGTGCTTGTGTAGTGTGCTAACTGTGGCTTCTGCAGCATTTCCCTCTTAATATAGAAAAGTAATTCTGTTCTCAAGCCAAACTGACAGTTACAATGAATGTGCCAGGCCTAGGTTACAAATCAGTAGACAAGAGGTGACAGCAGAGTGGACCCTGTTAAAATACTGCTGCTGTACCCTCATTCTGTCACTGAGTTTATGTTCGTGCTTACCCAAGGAGCAACCAGCTGGACTGATAAGTACAGAGATTATTGTTTATGGAAGGAAAGAGGAATGCTGTATTGGAGAGAGGATGGCACTGCCTAAAAACATATGGCATACAAGCATTATCTCACTCTTTAAATGTAACCTTATGGGTAGTTTCTGTTGGCCCTGTTCTAATTCTCTATCAAAATACCAAAAGGGAAAAAAGCACGCTCACCTCAAAACAGACTAATGAGCACTGATGAACTCACTAAATGATTATTAATGACAATGTTGCTTACTTTCTTTCAGTGACCTTGAATTAATTAATTGAGTTATTTCAATGCATTAAAAAACAAAGAACAAACAGATTTTTACTTGATGAACCCTCACAAACCTCATAAATAAAACTGATTAATGAGTGTTTACTACAGAGGAATTTGTATGTGTGATTTTATTTTAGCGTTCCCAGCATTTCAGTGAAGTTGTGAACACTAATCCAATGTCTAGCGTCTAACCAAAGTTTCCTATAAGTTTTCTTTCTATGTTGTGTGATTGGCCGGTAAATGTGTCCGTAATGAAAGGTCAGAACTCTCAATTTTAAAAGGCCACCTTACTTGATTAGACTACCAGATAAATAAGGCTTCTTACTGTTCTTGTCTGGAGGGTTTTAGCCCCTTTATGAATCGTGGAATCTAAAGACAAGCTGTTGCTTTTGAAGTGATGTATCAGCACATAGAAGACTGTTTTTCACAGTTAGATTCATAGTTTTTTTTTTATATATCTCTGACTGATTTGTTTCATTTTTCACCTTAAAGATGCTCGCCCTCACTTGCACTCTTTGAGCTTTTATTTAAATATACACTTTGAATCAACTTTAGATGTTACATCTACTTAAGCTATTGTAAAATAAAAAGGGACCAGGTGTCCACTTTCTCATTAGTCCATTGTTTTTTGTTTAATTTTGAGCCTCTAAAAATGGGGGACTTTGGATATAAATTGCTGTAATTCCTAAATACCTCATGTGAATCTTTCTTAAACCTTATGAATTAAAACTGAAAGCCTGCACTTTAACTACACATTGACTGATTTAAATCATCTGCATTGAAATACAAAGGCAAAAACTACAACAAAACTGGGTGTTTGCCCAAAAAGTGATGGAGCTAACTGTATATGTCATATTTGCCATGAGCCATGAGCAATTTACATTTTTTAAACTGAAACTGGATTACAGCAGCGCTGCTTATATAGTACAGTCTCACTTGAATATTAGCACCATTGCCAAAATGGGATATTGATTTGATTACTGCAGTTTTTAATATTGCAGTGCTGTGATTAGTTTTTCCATATAAAAACACTGTTCCTTGAAAAAAGGACTTTCAAATACTGGATGCAGTAGCAATTGTGCACAAAGTAGATCCATGGAAATTGTATTTTGGCAATATGTTATATTTTTTGTTTTACACATCTTCAAAAAGACTCTATTTGTATTCTCTATTTGTTAGAATTTGTTATGCTCCAGGTACACAGCAACCCTTGGTTAAGCACAAATAGCGTACATGATTTTGATTCAAAATGTCAGTGTGTGTCAGTAAAGCTACTCTGGTATGAAAAAAAAGAAGTTATTATTCAGTTGTATAACTTAGAGTAACTTTTAACACTATTCTATGATGTGAAAGAAAATTATTTTTGGAATATTTTGTTAATAGTGAGGATAGGGTTAACAAAACATTTTCCCCATGTAATCCTACAGAACACACCTGGCAGCTTGTCCAGAGTTGTTCTACCTTTTAAGCTCTGGCACCTGCAGTGGGCTCCAGGTCTCCTTAAGAAGCTGACTTGGATAAGTACTGTACTTAAGAGTGAACAGATTCCCTTGATAGTCATCACCTTTTCACTTGGCATTACTAATAAGACTTAGGCCTTTATTAGATCACACAAAAGCCTTAATTTTTCAATTCAGAACTCTGATGAAGTCACATCTAGGAAAATCGCTTTGTCAAACAGGCTGTCAGAAATGGTTGGTTGGTACAGAGGCTTAGAGGATCACATCTTTTTTTGTATTATTTTGATTGTACTGTGATACACATGTCTGTGTGTAACAGTACCTTATCCTTAATACACAGTAAGGAGACAGCCTCTTTTCTGGTTCAAAGGCTTTAGTCAGGAAGCAGAGCTTCACTTCATGTGTTGAAGAAATAAAAAGCAGCCACTTAACACCGTTGTGCATGACTTCATCCTCCAGATTATGTTCAGCCAACTGGAAGTTGAAAGCTAAGGTTTGCCTAGTTGAAGAGAAGGGCAACGATGGTCTTCCCACCTGCGTGTGAGTGTGGGAGTTTATCCAATCCATGATTATGTTATCTGTCCAGAAATGATCTTGTAGGCAGTTTGATATTTTTTTAATATACATCTATTCATTTAAAGGTGTAGGTATAGATCTACTATAGCTAAACTGTAGAAAACTGCGCACTAAAAATCCCATTTTGAGTGTTTTATTTAATAGCATTTTATTTAGCCCTAAAAAGCAGTGAAAAAAAGATGTGGGCTGTTGTTCCCATCAAACACACTGATCTGGTCTTTATCTCATCCACTCTCAAAGAGCATGCTTGATTACATCTTAGTGAACATGTGAATATACAATGTGTGTGTCCTCATATGCATCATAACATGAATGTATATTCCAAAAGCTCTCAGTAGGAGTGCCACTAGTCTATGCACTCTAACTTGAAATGGGCCTCAGATACTCAGGAAGGGACAAGACCTCACACATTTTGCAGGAGTGAAGAGAGTAGCAGTAAACAGCCATTACTATGCGCTGTCACAGTCTGGACTGGCCTTACAATTACTGCCTGTCTTTTGGTCCAAGTGGGCTCTGCTTGCCCATTAGTGATATGTATTAAAATGTGGCCTACCAAAAGGCATCTGTTTTTGCAGTTAATCTGGTCTTAATGAACTTTATAGGTTCATTGAGCAATGAGGCTGAGAAGAACATTAGGGAAGATGGTAACTGACAGTGGCTCCTGAGTCTTCTTCATCAACATCCTGTTCTTGTCTATTACTGGGAAAAGGTTGGTAACACTTTACAATGGCCATAGACAATAGAAAGTTTGTAAATTGATAATCCAGTTTCCTGAATTAACTGTTATTTTAATGGTGGCAAGAAAGTTAATAATTTATATTGTTCACTAGTCAATAGTTTATGATGCATATCATAGGCAGTGTGTCTAATGAAAATGAATGTTTATTATTAGCGTCTTTTATCTCGGTTAATTTGGGCAACTTCTCGTCTTCCTCGGTACCTGTACGCTGTGGTGTGCCTCAAGGATCTATATTAGGCCCTATTCTCTTCTCATTATATCTGCTCCCTCTTGGAGCAATTTTTGAGAAGTATAATATTGCCTTTCATTGGTATGCTGATAATATACAGATTTCGTTTGAGATTACTGATGATCTTGCTATGTCTTTTCATTATTTTCGTGAATGCATGCGTGAGGTTAAAGATTGGTTCAAGAGTAATTCTCTTGTCCTGAACGAAAAAAAAAAATGGAGATCGTGGTGTTCGATAGTAAAATCCCCCGTGACCAATTGTGTGCTGCTCTGCTCCCCTTCTGATTATGTCAGTAACCTGGGCATATTACTGGATAGCTCGTTTAAATTTGACAAGCAAGTGTCTGCCGTAGTGAGGTCTAGTTTTCATCAGCTGCGCCTCATTTCAAAGGCTAAGTGCTATATTCCGCATAAAGACTTGGAGAAACTTATTCACGCATTCGTGACTTCCAGGTTGGACTACTGCAACTCTCTTTACATTGGCATTTCCTTCTCCCTTCTTCTTAAATTGCAGACTGTCCAGAATGTGGCAGCACGCCTTTTGACGGGTAGCAGGAAATTTTTCCTCCATCACTCCTGTTCTTGCTGGCTTGCACTGGCTGCCAGTTAAGTACCATATTCAATTTAAAACACTACTCTTCACGTACAAAATGATCAATAATTTGGTGCTGAGCTACCTCAAGTAGCTTCTTAGGTTACATCAGCAAAAGTAACATTTAATATATGGAATTATGTGTTTGTTAATTATTAATGGTATTCTAGTTCTAAAAAAAATATCTGAAAATAACCAAACAGCTATATAAAGTCATGCTGTCGTGGGAAGTGTTAACTTCCATTAGCGAGTTAACATGGATCGCCCCGTGTGAGGGGCTGCACAGCGCTAAGGCATTAATGAGCTAACCGCGTTGACGCCGTGCAGCTCTAACATGGGGCGATTCGCGTTAACTCGGGTTAATGCGGTTATGGAGTTAACGTCGTTTTAACGAGATTAACGCTGAAAGCACTAATCTAAAGTGAACGTAAATAACAAGTAAAGTCAAAACTAAATATTGAGTTAAATTAATGCATTAATGTCATCATTTTTGAACTGTAAAAAAACAACAGAACTACTACCTAACGCATGAATAGCTATAAATTTATTAACAATAAGTAGTGTAAAGTCTTACCAAAAGGTTTCATTTCCTGGCAATATTTGTGATAATATCTGCCTCGACATCAGTGTTGCTTGGGGTGAAAACAAGGATGTTATGTGCACATTACGTTTTTCTTATCAAAAGAAAAGAGCCTTTATACAGCCCAAATGAGTCCCTACTACATGAATATGTGTCAGCAGTGTGAATCTGAAGGTTCAATCAATGTAAACTGCTTACACGGATATGTGCGACTAGTTGACTAGACGTTTAAACACTCCTGCCCTTGCCCTTAATTGGTGCCAAAAATATTAGTTGGTAAAAGGTATTATCCCCAGTTTTATTAAAATACAATAACAGGTAGCAGTTCAAAGATGTTAGAACATCACTAGCCGCTGCCTGGGGGCTGCAACCCTGAGAGAAGGCTGCAGCCCCCTCGCTCTCAGTCTCTTTGTAAATTAAATAAACTGCTCTGCAGCTGGCTAAATGTAAGCTTTATCAAAATTAATAGAGATGAAAAATAAATACGCATAAAGTATTTGTTCAGCCAGTGTTTAATTCATCCAGGTAGTCTAACTTTTTTTCATGTTTACACAACTAAAAGAACATCCATAATTGTGTGCTTGTAAAATTTGAAGAAATTAAAGATAAGCTGAATAAACAAAAGCATCAAAAAACATTCTCACTTATGTTTGAAACACACTTAATGCAATGGCATCCATCACTTTACCAGACAATACGAGTGCTTGTCTAAGTGACTATTATTAGCTGAGGCAAGAGAAGCTTTGCTGTTTCCCAACGTGATTGCGGAGTATAAATCACGTTACAATTTATTTATTTTTGGTTGTCCGTTCTGTCTTGGCAAGACATTACATACGGATAAGAGAAGGTAAGAGAATTGAGGCAGTAAATAAAGGAATGACTACTGCACAGGTGAGAAAATTATGAAAGTAATTTTAATAATATTTCAAAAAAAATTCCTGTAAAACAGCTACTGTGAAACAATTCCTTCTCTTCTGGGAAACCATTCCCACTTCCATAGGCGACACTGAATGAAGACACTAAAATCAAAATCCTCTCAGTGGCCATCAGTAAAATAACAGTAAGGCTGTAAGCACGGAGAAAGATGGAAACAGGAAAAAGAAACAAGCTGAACAGGATGATGAAAAGGTTTTTTCATTTATATTGAGAATGTCATCAGTGATGGCAGGATGTCATCACCCTCAGACTATTTTAAAGCACATATTTTTGCCCCGAGTAAGGGTTCAAATAGATTTTCTATTTTTATCTCATAACTATGATAGTTTTTTTAAAGCGATGTACACAATTCAGTCGCTATGAAAGCTTGTTCTTTTCCTTCCACACTGCTGAATATTGTCTTTATTTTACTAAGTGCACTATAAGTTCTAATAAATGTTGTATCATGGGAATACAGGTATTTTCAAGAAAGAAATGGTGTTATAAAATGTTTATAAAACAATTTCACAAGAGGTGTTTCACAGAAGTAAACACCTCTTTGCTTTTGCGCAGTATAGTGAAGAAATGTCAAATGTGGCTAAAATCAATATCCTCTCCCAGGTGTTCACTCACTGACTCCAAACACTCTAAGCACTTCGTTTAGCATTTAGTGTAGGAGACATCTCCAGACTGAATCCAGCTATGACCTTGCACAGCACTGGTAAAGAAATGATAAGTATCAATTCGCAATACCTAAACTTGGTTGAAAGTGGCAGAGTGACCCACAATTCTCGACAGAATTGTTAGATATGAGCATTATCTTGATTTGCCTCTGTTATGCTTCTAAACTGAGTTAACTAAAGTTAACTTTACCATTAGCTGGTCTGACTGCTTCAGAAAGAATAGTTAAACTGCAGCACATATATTGGTCACATATACTGTGTGATGGATGAATTAAGGAATCTTGAAACATAAAAAAAATATTAATAATAAGCAAAACAAAACTGTGCAGTCTTTCTCATTTTATTTTATAAAAAAATGGATATTTCAGGAAATCTAGGATTTGGTAGAGCTGTGTGATGCGTCTCTTCAGAAAAGATTTGCATATAAAAAGACAGAAGAGAAAGAAATGCTAAGTAGAGTTTTATATTATCAAAAGGAGAGAAGGAGGATTTGACAGGATGATTGAAAAACATACGTGTGTTGTCAAAAGATGCCAGGGGTCGTGTTGAGCTGCACTGCAACAAACCAACAACAAATTTTTATCATATGGCTCAACAAATACTGCTCACACTGTATATCCTTTTTGTAAATGCTTCTGTCTTTTTTTATTTGACATGTAGACTGACAAACCTTTCTTCCAGTGTAAGAGGTGCGATATTCTTATATTTACTAAGAATTACAGCCACGACTTTGCAGAGGAATTTAAGGGGTGTGGTGGATTTACTTAAAGTAAATTTCCAGCAGTTACTGTGGTTTGTGTCCCACTCCCCTTTAATGGACAGAGTTGTGGGATTAGGGAAAGCATAATGGGCTTTGTTAGAGAATAGTGAATAAAAGTTGGAGGTCACACATTAGTGTAGAAAAAGAACAACTTAACAGTCGACTAAAAAATCAGATAGACGATATACTGCATAAACACAATTTAAAAATGTTAGTTGTTCTATAAAGGGATGTACACATAGGCAAGAAACTAAAACTGATGTAGCAACCAGAAACCCTGTAAAGTCTATCAAATGTGGAGACTGTGTGATGACAGGCAAAATAACTGCCTGTGACTCAAAGTTAGCGGGAGTCCACTTAAATTAATCTCAACTTTAAGGTGAGTAATTTAAGCAAATAACAAAGGAGAGGACTGACGTATGAAGTGATAGGTAATACATTTAGAGGACTATACAAGTAGAATAGGTAGCTTCACTTTAAATGTGGATGAAGCATAAGGTTTTAGATTTGATACAGTCTCAAATAAAGGTTGCCATTCAGTATTTTGTAGATAGCGATATAGTTGTTTTCATTGTTGTTGCGCACAAGACATTTTTGATAAATTGCTCATATCATTGCTTGTGCTTTTAAGAGCTAATGGATAAACTTTCCTAAGTGTCAGAAAAGGCAGTAATGCTTTTTCAGCAATAATCAATGTCGATGCAGCGTCGAAAACCAAGTGTCAAAATGTATAGATCATTCAGACAGCAGAGGGAAAAAATGAATGCTCCCTGTTTGGGTGCAGATTATATGTAGACTAAAATTAAATTGTGCTTTATTATTTTCGCTCAAGCACCTCATCACTAAAATCAGACAATTTTACACCTTAATATTCTAGCTATTCACCAGAGGAGCCTTTAAAACATTAGGACTGAGAAACTTAATCCTGCCATGAACTGTTTTTCCTCACATCGAAAAAGTCTTTTAAATATTATTCCTATTATAACAAACTGTTTCGGTGAAACAGAAGTCGTCTTTGCATCAGGCCCTGACTTGTGTCCTTACTAAAGAAGGCATGTTTTAGACTTTATGGTACACTTGGGTGTCATGTATATCTTTGTGTCTGCTGCAACTATTAAGCGTCAGTTAGGGAAAATGTGATCCAGCACTCTGACACCGAACACGCAACGCACATCAATATCACCTCACCCAACACACATGGGGGAAATACGAGTTCCCACTTCTCTGCAAAGACACCATAATAGGCAATTAAACAGCTCATCTGGTAGATGAAAACAAGATTGTTGAAAATGAATGATGCATTTAGAGGTTAGCTAATTGACACAAGATTTGGATTGGAACCAATGTCATGTTTCTTTCTTCTGTGTATTGAACGCTGGCGGCTGATAAGTGGGTACATAGATGGTAAATTGCAGCTTTGACAAAGTGGTTGGTATTACATTTCATTGAATCCTCTTACGCTTTTGTTGTTAATCAAGTTGTGTTTGAGCAGGTGATGAAGTTTCTGGGGCTAAAGAATGCAGTCATCCATTCTAATAGAAGTGTTCTTGGTATACTTTACATGTAATTTGTCGATCGGTTAGCTGGAGGAAATAGGTTTCCCGATAGGTCAGTTCAAACAAGCTGACAGCCGAACACATCCAAGTGTCTGTCTGCGTGTGCCTGTGTGCTTGTATTTAGACAGTGTTAGGATATGACAGCACAGTCAATGTAATCTGTTTGATAATAATGACACCAAACTCCTATGATTACATAACAGGTTTTACACCATAACACAAAGAATGCATGTCAATGCAATGTCTATTGTTGTGTCTGTAACACAATAAAGCCTGTAACCCAATCCTGCAGTGAAGTATTAATTTATCTGGCCCCTTGTATGCCCAAAGAGTTACACTCGCATAAAACTATAGCTAACCCGTCCCTCATCCCCCAGGGTTGCCTTTTTCTTTGCTGCTTGAGCCAAGAGCCTTGCAACATTAGCCACCCGGGACCAGATTTACCCCACAGTCCTGTAATTAGAATCCAGCCTCTCCAGCTGAGATACGACCGCAGCTTAGCAGTTTGGATATTTACTAGCAACACAGCTGCATCGCTTACATGCTCTCTGACATAAAGGGAGACTTTATGATGTGAAAAAGCAAGGCCTTACATGAAGCTGCAACATTTTTTTCTTCTTGGAACAGAGGGGACATCGGGGACTTATAATCCATATGCAGCACAGATGTTCTTGTATTATACAGAAGCATGTCGGGCCTTTGGTCTTCCACAGTACTTCCTTCTTATCACCATCTGTCTTCAGCTGCCTGAGGTAATCCTGGAGTAACTCATCTTGGGGATGGGGGCGTATTCCTGATGTAGTCATGGATGCTCCAGCTTTGATAGTAGCTTGAATTGTTAGGTGGTTCCCAGTCAGCTGTTCAGCCATGGATTCTACATGTATTCCCTGCCAATAGGTCTGCTGCTGCAGAGCAGTAGCATTCATCAAATTCTATTTTGTCAGTCATTCATAAAATGTCCTGAAGTGCATGAAGTACCCTACTTGTCAACAGTGAGTCCTAGTTCCCCAACATATTACAGAAACATCAAAATGTTTAAAGTTTGGCACAAAAATGAACAAAACCAATGATTGAGATTATGTTTCACTCTAAACTGTGCTGGGCCTGAGAAGTCAAATGCAGTGCAAAGTAGGAAAACACCAGCAAAAAGAAAAATGCTGCAAAAGTATAAAAAACAGAATAAATGTGTTTTTGGGGAGATGATAAAATGATGGACCAGCTGACAGATACCGAAACATGTGAAGGATTGCAACTGAGCTTAAGAGAAGCGGAGGATTCATCGGTGTTGTGAGGGAGAAAAAGATCCAAGGTAATTCATATTTTATTCACATAATTTATATAATACTGTAGATACATGTTTGCTATTAGCTGTTTACTCTTAGTGTGTCCCTTCTGCAGCTGATCTGTCCCTAAAAAAATAAGTGAGCTTTTACTTATTTTCCATTGTGTTTTATTCAACTTCCTTGTGGTTGTGTGGTTTTGCAGCATTGTTCTATTTGCTTGTGTTTTCTGAAGCTGCAGCTTTTGATCTCTCTTGGCCAAGGTACTGAATCACTGTTAAAATCAGTCATTTGGCATAAATGATGGCATACAAATCGTTTAGATGTTGAGGCTCCTTATAGCCAGTATACTTTGGAGGTTAGCACCACTGACATGCAGCAAAAAGTGCAAAAGCTGAGTTGCCAAGAGTTGGTGCAGTTCAGTTCCTAAGCAAACCCTTCAGCCTTTGGTTTATTTTCTTCCTCACATCAAAATAATGGTGTTGTGTTTTCTTTCCACAGCTTTTAAAAATAATGTAGTGCTAAATTGTAACCTAAACTTCTAATACAAAAAAGGATGATAATCACACACCAGAACACCAAAGAAGAATAACTGGAGTCCACCTATACGTCTGCCTTAATTGACTCTATTTAATGCAGCTCTGGGGCCAGTTGTGTCTTGTATCCAGTCTAAACACGCCTCCCCGCTTACATAGCGTCAACACAGTAAATGTGGTGTAAGCCGCATGTTTAGCAGGGAATCGCTGTGGGCTCCATCTGTGTTTCTACACAGGAGGTGCTGATCAGGTGCAGTGTTAAGCAGGCACACTGGTGTTGTAGACACCTGTATTGATCAACGTTCATATCACACATAGCAGATGCGTGTGAGACATGCTTCCTGTGTGAAATGAAACAAAAAATATTCTCACAGTTACTATATTTGTGGCTAGTGGTTAATAAAACAAAATCAGTGACATTTCCCACAACGACCACCTCTTCTTTTATGGCTTATGATATTCCTTTATTCAGCTTCGCTCTCTCCCTGTCTTTATTTTATGCTGTCTTTTCTTTTTACTCTTCTTATCCTCTGCTCCTTGGGGTGATAAATTGACTTGTATCAGTTCTTTCCTTTTTTCAGATTTCTTGCCCCTCTGCTCACTTTTGATTACGTTCCTTCCTCCTGTCCATTTGCTTCTTCACCTTCCTCCATTTTCTGCTCCCACTATTCTTTCCTCTTTTCATCCGATTTTAAATCCTTATCCATTTTCTTTTTTGTCGCTCCATTTCCTTCCCCTCCTGTCTTTCTGCTCCTTCCACTCTTTCATAATGTACTTGCACTTTCTGTTGCACTTTCTGGCTGTGAAGTCCTATTCACCCTAAAGTTCATACTCCTTTAGCTGTTCTCCACTTACAGCCAACCCTGCTGTAGCTTAAAAATCACAGTCTACTAAATGTCTTTCTCAGGTTCTGTAAGACAAAATCACTTTCCCTTCTACCATACTCTTTTTAGTTCAAGACAGAAAGCCTACAGAAAGAGGCAGGTGGGTTGATGGAATCAATAAGACTTTAGTGATTTGGGTTTTGACTGTTTGTTTACGTTGTGTTAAGCACAAATACTACTTGGCTAGGTTCAGGGATAGATCTTAGTTTGGATTGAAATGGATTCATTCTTAAACTTCCCCATGTGAAAAGCTTCTCCCCAGTTTCTACACAGGCTCATCTTTCCGAGCTAATGGTAGTCATAATTGGTTGATTGAAAAGACAACATTAAGAAACCAAGTGCATGGATGAGGAAGATATTCTGCGAAACATTACAAACATGTGTAATCTGGGAAAATGTGTTTAGGAGAATGCAGTTTAGGAGGACCGGGCACTTGCCAGGCAGTTAGTTGGATTTTCTGCTGAAAATGGACTTTTATATGTGCAAAGCTTCATTTTTAAGGCTGTTCCCATCACTTTTTGTTTGTGTTTCACCTTTTTATCCTTTGCATTGCAGGAATACTACTGCTTTCTCACAGCAGGTTATTACATGAAATTGTGATGGTTTTAAATTTACACTATTTTCCAGTGAGCGTTCCATTGGTTTTGGAGCCATTAAAGGTAAAAAAAGCAAAGGAAACAAAAAAGAAAAAGACAGAATATTGGACTATTACTAATTTTCAATTATATACTATATATACTGCTTTCTTCATTCATTCGTTTTTGTTTTTTGTAAGAGAGAATCGTATCGGATATATAACCAACCCTTTTTTATTTTTGTACCGAATACTGAATAAGTATTAAAGCACAATTTGGATGTGGTATACATGCAATTTGTATACACAATTTCCATCAAATGGTAAAACTGAAAGCTCCAACATAAATCATAATCCCTCCAAAGAAAGGAAGGATTATGATTTTTGCTTGGGCACAAAAAAAAACAGGCTTTTTTTTTGTTTTCCACATTACAGTTAATAGACTGTGTTGCAAATGAACAAATAATGAGCAAACAATACAAGCCTATTGTATGAATGTTTTCATTCACTACTCTGCTCCGAGGTCAGCTTTTTGCATACAGTATCATTTATTTTCCATGTTTTCAGCATTTATCAACAAACCACTCTTAAGACTTTGCATTCAATCTGGACGATCGTATCAGCGTAAGCGCTGTCTGTATTAGAAAGAAGTAGAACGATAATTTCTGTGTGTGTGCTGTGTGTTGCACAGTAACTTGTAGTTGTTCAAATGTTTATCAAAAAACATGTAAGATGAGATGGAAAATGGCAAAGATAAAGGGAGAAACAATGTTCTCACAGTAGGGTATATATGTATAGTCTATATAGATATAGTAGGGAATGGTAATGCATTTAGCTTGCCCGAGCTCTGGCTGTGATGACGATGATGATGAGGTGCAAATCTAAAAGCCATTACACCTCCCTATGAGTTCTATTATCACCGCTGACTGATAATTGCATTGGGCTGTGGTGCTACGAGAGCGACAGCCTGGTGCTGGTGCCTTTCTTTATGGTGCGGCCTGATATGATCTTCGTGCGCACTGGTGCGAACACTAAGGACTTTTTATGGTGTCCTTTTGTGTCACACGGGCCAGACGGAGCTGAGACTGTGAGATAGGAATAGGAAGAAAAGGGAGAAGAAGTTAATGTTAATTAACGGGGAAGAATGAAGGAGGGGAGAGCAAAATCAAATCTCATTTATGAGAATATTTACTGGCCCTTTGCTCTCGTTTTTATTCATCCTTTTCTTACAAAAAAGAGAATGATGAGGCTGGTTTTACTATTAAAGGGATGATGGGTCACACAAGGACGGTGCAGTGGAGTAAGGTGGACTGAAATGACATCTCTCTCATACCATCACTAATTTAATGCTGTTATTACTGGTGTAAGTGGATTTTCATCTCTCTATGTGCATTCCAACATGCAGTCATTGATATTTAACTTCAGATGAGCTTTGATGAAATGACTCCCCAAGGAGAAGTCTGTTGGTTTCAGCGGGGATTTTCATTCTCTAACAGATATAATGAGGCAGTGGTAGCCAAGAGGTGAATATAATAAGGCTGTGGTCACTAGTGAGATCGACTGTCTGGCTTAGAAACCCATGGCAAGAGAACACGTTCCTTTAAGTGATCATCTACCACTGAGACGTCTTCGAGGAAGACACTAAACGCAATTAGTCGAGTAGAGGTGCCCACAAAGGGCAAGGTGTTTATGTTTTTTGTTGTCTAAATGTTTGACTTTTCAAGTTAGATTTAAAAAGGCTAAGAAGCAGCTCATCTATCACATTTGGATCATGTTTATCAGTGAACATGCTTCCTGTTTAAATATGTACTGCTGAAGAAACATTCTAAACAGAACATGCAATAGATGAAAAGTTTATTTGCATGTGTCTGTCCCCAGATACCCTGTAAAGATTGCTTACATTGGTCTGGTGAAGCAGCCAGAAGGTTGTTCATCTCTCTCTCTCTCTCTCTCTCTCTCTTGATCTTCAAAAACGATGCATCTGCAATTATTTTCCCCTTTTCCTCCCTCATCATTACTGCACAGATCTCCCTCTATCTTTAATTTTCATCCTGGTTGTCCATCAAGAGCTCTGCTTTGATATTCATGTAACAGCGTGATTGAGATGCAAAAGAGATAGTTGTGAGGTCCTAGGTCATCTTCTACTCCTGATGTGTCTTTTTCACCTCGTGCACTGCTTTCATCCTTTCCTCTCCCCTCCCATCCTTGGTTGTTGTATATGACACTTCTTTAGTTTGTGTAGCTGGGTTTGCACAAGCATCACAATATGGCTGTTATACATTATGTGGTTCACATAATAATCTTCAATTTTCATATCATCATATCATTCCAGATCATGTTGTGAGATCCAAGGAAGGGCTAAAGGGAGATTAAGAAGGCATCCTTCTCATTTTTGTCCTCTGGCAGCATTTCTACTGCATGAACCTGGACACATTCCTGTTCTCTGGTCATTTTCTTTCCATAGCTCTTGTCTCGGTATAAAAAAGTTCTGCCTATTAGCCTGTGGTTACTGCTGGTTAGGTGTAAGAACTGATAATTTGGCCCTGAGGATGACTTAAACCATCTAATTCCCAAACTTGTGGAAGAGAGTTTGACCCTCTGAGAATAGAACACATTTCAGGAAGAACTGAGGCGAAGCCACTTGATCCGGCTTTAGGCTGGATTTAGGATTTCTTCCTTCAAAAACGGAAACTTTACCCTGTAGTGTTTCTGAGGAGGGTTTCATTACACACGGCTTGTTCAGGTTGTCGTTTATTTTTGTACCTCTTTATTGTAATGACAGCAAGTGGATGGTAATATAGCTTGGCACTGAATAAAAATATGCTGTAATGCCTGTCTCAAACCTCTAGTCTACGCCCACATTGCTGGGATTACATTTCAGACACTCAGATGCCTACTCATCATCACACACACAAACACACACAGTCAAACAGATAGTCACTTCGTGTGGTGCTAGTAAACTGTGATGTAACCGTGGCCTTTTGATCCTCAGGTCTTCAAAGTAGTAGGAGGACAAGTTGTGTTAGCCCCCTCCAGCCAAAGCATTTGCACCACTGACCTTTTCAGACAGGCACACTTGTACCAAGCCCTGGCTATGTCTGTAAAGCCAAAGCCAATATCCAGTGATTTATTTCATTTGGCTCCTCGAGTACGTCCTCTCAGCTGAACTGGCCTGCCTTAGGCAAAGATAAAGCTTCAGCATGAGCCCTGGGGGGTTGCTGTGGATGTCCCCCCTCATCACTTCTCAGCCACTGTCACACCCACAGCCTGTACAGCGAAACAACACAGATGCAACAACGTAGCAAAGGGATCAGCCTTAAGAGGTTATTTGGCTTGTGCCACGTTGTGAACCTGGAGTACTGCCAAACACATTGACTTAGCCACTTAAAATGGTAAAGCATGCATTAAGAAAAGCAGCACAGTGGTCAAGCTTTGGCTGCTGTTTGCCAACCAGGCCCTATCCTGTGGCTAAAATCCCGTCGTCTTTGTGTTACAGTGAACACGAGCGGCAGGGGAAGATGCAGGGGGTAAAGGAGGCAGGAAATGGGCTTTGGAGGACATGAACCTATAGAGCATTGCCTGCAGCAAGAGCATTTGGTATTCACCCTCTGAGGGTTGTGTCAGCAAACTCTCAGAGGTCAGCATGAGAAAACGCTTCCCTCCCACACATTCCCACTCACTTAGAATGGGTAAAGGTTTTCAAAGAGGTTTTGGAGACTCACACCATATCAGCATATCAACATTTTCCAAGGCTTTATGCCCGACATGCTTGTATTAGCACATTTGATTAGATTGGTTAGTTGTGTTGTAAACTAAATTGCTTGTGTTGATGATTTTTAATAATTGTGGCTATATCTTCAACAACATCTAACATTGCTGTTAACATCCTGCAGCTTTCTTTCTGAGGTGTGAAATTGCTCGGGCATCATATTTCCGAATACCACAGCGAGCATATTGTTTATGGACAAGAGTGATACATAAAGAACATGAGTTATATTAGAAGTTTTTTTTTAAATTGCATTTGAATCTGAAGTGTGTTTAAGAGCTACAGTGTAACTCAACAGCTGAGTCATGTATAACATGGAAAGGCAGATATAAAAAGCTGATTTTCCACACTGTTATGGATTTCAATTTATCATTCATTTCAGTCGCCCGCAAAAGGATTAGCCTGGTTAAAATGGTTCCAATATAAATGTTCTTTATGGGGAAAATATACATTCTTTTTTTCCCAGGTTGACAATATTTTCACTACATAGGTGGGGCGATCTATTCCGTTTTGCCGCTCGGCTCTAAAGGAAAAAAGAAGGAAAGGAGTATCTTGACACCCATGACATGTCCATTGATATCTAAAAATGGGAATAAAATTCAACAACTCATCTTCCACCAGAGAATGATGAGAGTACTTGTTCCCTTGTGTCTTGCACATAACACATAACACATACTCTATCTTTTATTTATTTTTAGTCGTGTGCTGTTCTCTGTAAAACTCTGTATCTGTTTAGGTAGCATTAAAGCCGATACTATATTATGCTGTTGCCTGTTATACAGTGGTCCCTCGTTTATCGCGGGAGTTACGTTCTAAAAATAACCCGCGATAGGTGAAATCCACGAAGTAGCCAACATTATTTTTTACAATTATTATAGATGTTTTAAGGCTGTAAAACCCCTCACTACACATGCATGAACTTTTTCACACTCTTCTCTCATGTTTAAACACTCTCAAAGTTCAAACCTTCATAGAAAAATAAGTCCAGTATTATAGAATTAAACCAAAGGCACCCGCAGGTGCCTTTGACGGTGCAAAACGTTTTGTCGACAGTGTTGTGTTTGTTGGGGAGAAAACCTACAAACATACAGTACAGCACTTCAGAGTCACACTGCTAGCTATCAAAGATTTATGTAAACTTGACAAGCTGAACGTGTTCTGTACTGATAGGAGACACGGCACGAGATTGATTGACATGCAAAAAGAATCTGCGAAATAGCGAGACGGTAAAAGGTGAACCACGTTATAGCGAGGGACCACTGTACAATGATAACAACAAATAGAATGTAAAATACAGTGTGCATAATAAAAGCCTGTGATTGAAGGGGTAAATGCCTAAGCAGTTGTCTTCAAATATGTAATTTTCTATGCATACTCAATATGCATAGAAAATATGGGGACTCCTTTACAGACTATTAACCAGTCACAGAATTTTAACAGAAATTCTGACACAACTTCTAAACAGTTAACCTAAAATAAACACAGTTTAACCTTGAACGTGAAGTAAAAGTAGTGTGAAAATTCTTCCTATCTGAATTGCGATTTCTATTTTCTGTCTTTTTTGCCTTATTATGGAAGAAAGATTTGTAACTGGTTGGCTTTTGGTAACTGAAGTGACCTAGTATTGGAGAAAAAGTGGCAAACTGCTTCCTTTGAGTGAGTGCAAGTGAAATATCCCTCTTTCCTTTTAAAAGTCCCAAAGGCAGCAAATACTAGAGAAATGTCAGGGAACTTCTCCCACCACTGCTTCTGTCTTTTTACACTTCTCCAATCTGCTGCTCTCTGAGTGTTGTTATCATTCTTCACATTTTTTATACCCGTTCTTGACCTTTTTTGTTTTAATTCTGTAAAGAGACATGGGGTATGATAAAGGCACGAGAGCATTACATCAAATCTCATGTGCACTTCCTATGTATTAACTGTAATGAGGGTTGTTTGACACCAAAAAGGCTGTAGGTTAGGTTTTATATTAAGTGAATGTTAGAGAAATAATTTGTCATGTAAGATGCTATTACCACTAATTGCATTTTAGATCATTGAAATTATCTTTGAAAAATATCCCATTCGAGATAGTGACGTTGCATGGATGGATGCACACAGGCATTTCTCCAGATGGTGTGTGTGTGCGTATGTGTGTTTGTGAATCTGGCTTCCTCTGTCTTTGCACAAAGCCAAATATATCCCAGAAGACTATAAGACTATGGTGAGATCACACTGTTGATACCTATCATAGTCTGAATATGCTTATTTTTTCATTCATTCAGACAGAGGCCCAGCCTGTGTACATATACACGTACACAAAAACACAGATGTTCTTGCCTTACATGTAGTGTTTCGGGTTTTTTCAGCTCTATAAGTACTGAGCACATGTGCACATTTTTTCCATAAGTGCAGAAATATCACACTGTATTATTGTGTAAGCTCATTCTATGTCATTCCTAATTAAAATCATTTCATTTAAAAGTAATATTGACATTCTCCAGCAAAAGATGGTAAATATTGACAGCAGCTCTTCTTGTGACTTGGTGTATTGTGTGTTTAGTGGGAGGGTAAACATACTTTGAATAGGCTGATGAAATCTGGGTAAGCTGTCAGCTGAAAAAAATATGGATTAATATTCACATAATGTAGGAGGCATAAAGGAGCTAGGTTTTTCAGTATTTCAGATTTTCTCAAGCATTGATTGTCTTCTGTATCATTTTTTAAAGCATTGTACTATTCACATTTCCATTTCTAAATCTCCCTGTGTAAACATTTGTAAAGCTGTGATTTTGCACAGCATTGAGCTAAATGCTAATGTCAGCATGGTAAAATTTTCACAATTACGGTGCTCATGCAGGTCGCTACGGTGTTTACAGTGTTTATGTTGCCCCTTGTAGCTTTATATGGAACACAAAATAAGAGTTGAGGCTCATCATGTGATTATTTTTTCATTAGACAAACTAAGAAAGCAAATTATCTCATGACTGCGCCATAGTTCTTGATTAGGAGAAATGTAGCTGTTATGTACTCTGCACATATTACTGCTCTCTACACCTCTCTGCACTGACTTTAACAAACTGATATGTCCTGTGCAGAATATTTAAAGATACTGTGAGAAATAGAGGAACTTCCATAGCAGAGCTAAAAGTAAATACTTTGGGGGAAGTGGGGAGAGTGAAAACTTATTTGAAATAAATCATGAATGCATTAATCTCTCTTATTGGTATATGAAAGAGTCAGTATTGCTGGGTTAGTATATAGTCACATGCTTTTAAACCTGCTTTTCATTTAGTTTTGATATAAGAAACTGTAATGATATGAAGGTATATTTTCATAATTGTCAGTGTGTGAAGTATACCAGGTTTATGGCTAAAAGGATAAGACATGTGATGAAAGGACAATGAAATGAAGTGAAAAAGAAATGTGTTTGACATACAGTACTTAGCAAAAGTCTTGTGTCACTTTTCATTTCTTAGAATTTTTCTTCCAAGGAGCAAGACCGTGATGTCATTTCCTAATGTGGTCTTGAGCAATGCTAGGACCTGACAATTTTCAGGAGGAATGTTCTTTTTGTTGGTGTTGTTTTTTAGCAATGCTACTTAACACTGACTTATGAATCATTCAACCAATAAAAAGGCACCTAAGGTATAAACCAGATGTGTCTACGGATAAGTAACTTGGCAAAAAAACCCCAAAAAAAACAAACAAATTAAAATCGATTCTACTAGCAGCCTTTTGCAATTAATTTGTACCTTTTTTTAGATTAATCTACAAAAAAAATAATAACCATGAGACTGTTTGACAGGAATAAAATTGTTTTATCAACAACAAGGTGATTCCTAAAGAGCTATTAGCCAAAAAGGCATATCTTGGCATGGTGTACAATTGAGGGAAAGAAATCAGGAAATTGGACAAGTGGATGAGAAAAAAGCTTCACGAATCAGAGAGAACTTTACCTTTCAAAAACCTTTCTCTGCACAAACATGTCTAAAACTATGAGTAACATCCCTCTGGCTCACTTACAAAACGTTACATGCATGTGAACCTGTCGCCTGATATGCACAGATCACGTTGCATGCCAATTTGGACTTTTGAGACAAATTTTACACTGTCAGCTCCACACAGATCCACAAATGTAAGCTGGATAAATGGATTTTTTGTTTTGTTCGTTTGTTTGTTTTTTAAAACAAAGCGAGCATAGTAAAACATATTTTTAACCATACTTTTTATAGACACTAAGCTGTAGCCTGTTGTGAAAAGTCAGTGCACAGCTGGAGAGGGAACACCGTGGTTGTACATCATTGTGGATCATCCTGGTGTGAGTATACGCTAACTAATCTCTGTATATTTTGAATATAGATATGATTCAGGTAATGTGGGATAACACTTTGGTAATCTTCTCTGATAATAGTGGGCTAGCGTGAAAGCTCAGATATCCCATTGTTATACTGGGACCTTTACATTTGTGGATCTGTGCGAAGTTTGGAGTGTAAAATTTGTCTCCAAACCCCACGTGGGCATGCAAAGTTATCTGTGCGTATCAGGCAACTGGTGCAACAAATTTAAGGTTTTGTTAGAGAGGGTTTGTATGTATAGTTATAGACATTTTTACACACAGAAAGGTTTTTGAAAGACAAAATTATCTGATTCGTCAAGCTGAACCTAATAAATTCGTCATAAGTAATTACTATTTATTCTTGTTTGGATGAATGCATTTGTGTGGTCAAATTGGTTTGCACTTGTGTGTGGATTAGAGCATGCATTTGTGAGTTCTTAAAAGTTACACACAAATCACTGTATACATTTTGAAATCCTATTTTCTATTTCTATTTTTCCTATTTCCTATCATATCATGGGCGTTCGTAACACTTTTGAGGCAAATTTCTCTCCATAGAGAAAATGTTAGGACAATAGTGCGTGTCTGTAAACCATGTCGGAGATCTGGTGTAGTTTGGCCTACATTTCAGCCAATGGTGTTTGGTTTCTTGTCAAAATTGATGGACTTATGAACACAGTAAAGTACAGTGAGATATTTATTCATCTCCGTACCCATCGGGAAAGAATCTGACTGCCAACTGCTTAATTTTTCAGCAGGACAGCGATCCCAAAAACACTGCCAATACAGGCAAAGCATACCTGAATAAAAAAATAATAATAACAAATGCAATGGAGCACTATCAGTCATGGATTGGTCTCCCCAGAGTCCAGACCTCAACATTACTGAAGCAGTGTGTGATGAATTTGACAGAGAATGGGATAAAAGGCAGAAAAATTGAAAGAAGAGCTTTGAATGCCCTTCAAGGAGCCTGGAGAACTTTTCCTGAAGAAAACTTAAATAAATTACAAGAAAGTTCAGGCTGTGGTGAAAAATAAAGGCAGTCATACCAAATATTAACTTTTAAGCTCATTTGAATAGTATAAACTCTATTTTCTTTGCAAGTGACAACAAATCACTGGGGGGTGGGGGCTCAAGATTTAAGCTCAGCACTGTAAGTGACACACTGACTGTATCTTTTAATTAAGTACTGCAGGCTTTAACAAAAGCCGATAAGACAAGATTTTTCAATGTCAGCTCCTTCATTGCTCCACATATTTCATAAGTCATTGTTACATTACATTTGATTTTGGAACTATCTTTCTCCAATACTTCAACATGTAATTCATAATATGTGTTGATCACACAGTGCAAAGTGTCAATGCAGCTCTTAGTTATATCACTTATAATGGTGAAATTGCAAAGACTGTTAAAGGAGTCCATTAAATTGAGTCAAACCTTTTTTTGGATTCATGGCACCAAAATAAAGTGTTACATGTTTTGATGTAGTAAATGAACGTTACCTTTGGGAAGGACAGGACACTTTTTAAAGCTCAAGCATATTATTACAAAAATCAAGTACCCTGACCTTTATTAATAATAAAATATTGATTTATATTTTTCTATTTCTACCTATTAGTGTCTGTGACACAGCCTTCTCATCTGTGGACAAGCCTCAGTTCTACCTTTGTAGTTGTGGTTTAATGTTTTTATAGCCAGAAGACACTTCGCAGCACAGCAAGCAATGTTAATTTCTACATCATTTCATTACAAATGCTCCAAAATGCCACAACCATGCTTGTGATGTGAAGTTCAAAGAGCTGTAGCACCCACTGGTAAAAAAAAACAAGAAAAAAAAACACCCTTGCCTGGTGTGATAGA
Organism: Haplochromis burtoni; assembly: GCF_018398535.1. Taxonomy (NCBI): domain Eukaryota; kingdom Metazoa; phylum Chordata; class Actinopteri; order Cichliformes; family Cichlidae; genus Haplochromis; species Haplochromis burtoni. The sequence goes on from NW_024582718.1 coordinate 143,530, forward strand.
CCCCAGCCTCTATGGATCTTGTACTCAGAGCTTGTTCTTGTGCTGCCATGATTAGTGCCTCTGTGCTGTCTTTCAGTCCAGCTTTGTCCAGCCACTGGTAGGATTTCTGGATATCAGCCACCTCCTCTATCTGCCGGTGGTACATACCGTGCAGGGGCCTGTCCTTCCATGATGGTTCCTCGTCTCCCTCCTCTTTCTTGGGTTTCTGCTGCCTGAGGTATTCACTGAGCACTCGGTCAGTTGGGGCCATCTTCCCAATGTATTCTTGGATGTTCGTTGTCTCATCCTGGACTGTGGTGCTGACACTCACCAGTCCCCGGCCCCCTTCCTTCCGCTTAGCGTACAGCCTCAGGGTGCTGGACTTGGGGTGAAACCCTCCATGCATGGTAAGGAGCTTTCTTGTCTTTATGTCAGTGGCTTCAGTTTCTTTGAGTGTAGTTATACAGGGAGTGCAGAATTATTAGGCAAGTTGTATTTTTGAGGAATAATTTTATTATTGAACAACAACCATGTTCTCAATGAACCCAAAAAACTCATTAATATCAAAGCTGAATGTTTTTGGAAGTAGTTTTTAGTTTGTTTTTAGTTTTAGCTATTTTAGGGGGATATCTGTGTGTGCAGGTGACTATTACTGTGCATAATTATTAGGCAACTTAACAAAAAACAAATATATACCCATTTCAATTATTTATTTTTACCAGTGAAACCAATATAACATCTCCACATTCACAAATATACATTTCTGACATTCAAAAACAAAACAAAAACAAATCAGCGACCAATATAGCCACCTTTCTTTGCAAGGACACTCAAAAGCCTGCCATCCATGGATTCTGTCAGTGTTTTGATCTGTTCACCATCAACATTGCGTGCAGCAGCAACCACAGCCTCCCAGACACTGTTCAGAGAGGTGTACTGTTTTCCCTCCTTGTAAATCTCACATTTGATGATGGACCACAGGTTCTCAATGGGGTTCAGATCAGGTGAACAAGGTGGCCATGTCATTAGTTTTTCTTCTTTTATACCCTTTCTTGCCAGCCACGCTGTGGAGTACTTGGACGCGTGTGATGGAGCATTGTCCTGCATGAAAATCATGTTTTTCTTGAAGGATGCAGACTTCTTCCTGTACCACTGCTTGAAGAAGGTGTCTTCCAGAAACTGGCAGTAGGACTGGGAGTTGAGCTTGACTCCATCCTCAACCCGAAAAGGCCCCACAAGCTCATCTTTGATGATACCAGCCCAAACCAGTACTCCACCTCCACCTTGCTGGCGTCTGAGTCGGACTGGAGCTCTCTGCCCTTTACCAATCCAGCCACGGGCCCATCCATCTGGCCCATCAAGACTCACTCTCATTTCATCAGTCCATAAAACCTTAGAAAAATCAGTCTTGAGATATTTCTTGGCCCAGTCTTGACGTTTCAGCTTGTGTGTCTTGTTCAGTGGTGGTCGTCTTTCAGCCTTTCTTACCTTGGCCATGTCTCTGAGTATTGCACACCTTGTGCTTTTGGGCACTCCAGTGATGTTGCAGCTCTGAAATATGGCCAAACTGGTGGCAAGTGGCATCTTGGCAGCTGCACGCTTGACTTTTCTCAGTTCATGGGCAGTTATTTTGCGCCTTGGTTTTTCCACACGCTTCTTGCGACCCTGTTGACTATTTTGAATGAAACGCTTGATTGTTCGATGATCACGCTTCAGAAGCTTTGCAATTTTGAGACTGCTGCATCCCTCTGCAAGATATCTCACTATTTTTGACTTTTCTGAGCCTGTCAAGTCCTTCTTTTGACCCATTTTGCCAAAGGAAAGGACGTTGCCTAATAATTATGCACACCTGATATAGGGTGTTGATGTCATTAGACCACACCCCTTCTCATTACAGAGATGCACATCACCTAATATGCTTAATTGGTAGTAGGCTTTCGAGCCTATACAGCTTGGAGTAAGACAACATGCATGAAGAGGATGATGTGGACAAAATACTCATTTGCCTAATAATTCTGCACTCCCTGTATATATTTTATGCTTATTTATTCTATCCTGTTATTCTATTTATATTATTAATTTAGGTTTTACCTAATATTTATATATATGCATGTGTATATGTAAAGAAAGAAAGTACAAGTAAATTCCTTGATTAACTGTCACAAAGGGAGCTATAGAGCCCCAAACTGCTTCTTGTACCAAACATGTTTACTTCTGTTATAAAGTTTAAGGGTTTAATTTTGAAACGGTGTCTATAGGGATTTTCTGCCCCGGAGGTTAAACCTTTGGAATGAAGGGGACGCTGCATAACAATTCACCAGGCCTCCAGTGAGTCGTGTGGAAGCTCTACATACGGTTTTGTGTGCGAAATTGTAGCACACCTTAAATCGCTCACCTACAGCAGATGAACCATTAGATAGCGAATAACTACCTGCCTTCGTTTGTGTTGAACTCGGAGCGAGTTCTCACCTTTAAGACGTACTCTGTTTGATCACACAAAAGAATATGAAACAAGTCGACTTTCTTTCATGATATGTTTCAAAGGCATCAGGCTTTCTCAATCCTTCCACCAGTCGAGCTGTTCCCTTATTATGTGTTCCTCTATGTCGCAGACAGGCGATGATTGCCTTAGGGTATGCAACCACAGTGTGTTCACAGATTGGACTTCATTAAAGCGCAGAAGATTGCACAGGACAGGGATCACTGAGCCCCTCTCTTCTGTCTGTCTGTCTCTCTCCCTTTCTTTCCTTCACTCAGTCTCACTTGACAGACTGAACTAGTGTCCCGACGGCAGAGATTAAATATAAAAGAAAAAAAATTAATAAATAATGTGAGCGGGGGAAATGGTGAAAGTTATCTTATTAAAACTTGAAAGAGGGATGCAAAAGAGAAGGAGGTGCTGAACACTGAAACTGGGGAATATATCCAGACGAACCATCAGGGGCCAGATGGCCACTACTAAGCATGCGTACTTGCCTGTCTGTGTATTTTTTTTGTTTTTGCACATGCAGGTATGCGGCGCCGGTCATTGTAAGTCTGGTCTTATTGAAAACTTGCATGTCTACTCTTGCTGCAGGCTGAGTTTCGAAACTTCCTTTATTCTCTACCGAGGACAAAAAAAGTTTGAGTTTTAAACTGACCTTGCTCGTGACCAAGAGAAGACTTTTTCAAACATTACTTTTCACTTACAATTGCAAAATAGGATGAATTCTTGGAGTTTATGTAGATGTTTGTGTGTCTGTCTGTCTGTATATGTGGGCACTCAAGTATGGTGAATTCTTAAATTTAGAAACCATTGAGGAATAGAATACATTCCGATATCTTGTGTTGCTCACTCAATTGAAGCTTTGATAAAGAGGAAACAAAGGTGTGTCTATGGGTGTGCAAATACAACACATAATTTGGGATAAGAGGAATGGAATAGATTTCTGTCTGTGAATGAAAATATTAGATCTGACAAATACCTGATCATCTGAAGAGCCCCACAGGGAATTGTTTGGACAGTAATACAGGATCATCTGCCAAAAAGATAATCTTTACCGAAATGCCTCTAAAAACCTCTAATAAGCTTTAAAAAAAAGAAAAAAAAGAATGACAACTGAGATGAAAGCACATCTGTACTAATAAAATAAGTCAGCATTTCAAGTACTTCTTGTCATACTGGTCAATTTAGGTTTAAACTGAACTTTTTAAAGTTTGGTTAAATGTTGCTAAATATAAATGACGGATAGCTGATGATCTGCTGACCCGGGGCAGCACTACTGCTATAATATTGTTCGTATTTAACGAAATAATTTTTTTTTTTAAACTTATCTTAACATTGTCGCAAGTAGGGGTGACATGGGCTGCAAGTGGCCCCTGGGCCACCAGTTTGAGACCCCTGCTTTGAATATATGATCTCCCCCTGCTGGTAATGCAACTACTTCACGTTTTGCCATAATACTGGGTTGTCTCATAACAGGTCAAGGACGCTGAGGATAGCAGATGTAACCTAGACAGATCCAGATTTCTGCTTGTGGCTGGGGTGGTCTAACTCTTGTATGGAATAGCAAAAACAGGCAGGAGCAACACCATCAACTAAATGGAAGAAAACAAAAGTGAAATTTGTGTCAAACATTGCTACTGTTTGAATTACCCCCAAGATTATGCGGTTCAGTGCTTCTGCTTAATGATCTGCATCTGCTGGCCATACACACTATTTGTGCAAGTAATCAAAGCAAAAACAATCAAAACAAAAATATTATGTATTTTGCAGTTTAAATGGCATTTTACTAAATACCTGACAGAGTAGGAGAAGCAGAAAAAGTCTATTTTTCCATTCTTTTTTGTCACTCTTGTGTGGACGATAGCTGGTGCATTTTTAAGCTTTGCCACCTCTGCTCATGCTGGTCAAGAGATTTGTGCTCTTTTGTTTTTGCCTCCTCAACATATAATGATTAGTTTCATTCAACAGTCCTGCTGTTGCTTAGCGACCATCAGCACCACCACCACAACAACAACAACATCCCTGTGGAAATTAGATGATGGTGAGAAAGGATTCAAAGGAGGAACAAAGCAATGGGGGAAGAGACCAGGGTGTATACAACATAGACAGATGAGATTATTAATATTATTAATAATTAATAATAGCTGACCTTGTTTTAGATTGAAAGCTCTGGGATGGCGTTTGAGTCTGAACAGTCAGGAACTCAAACTTAGGCACTATAAATTTACTGCTTCAGCTATCAGCTGCACAAATCTCTCCTAAAACAAAATCAAAAAGACATACATGGATAATGGATAAATAATTAAAGGCATGACTGACTGTGTTGGCAAGTGTACAGGTACATTCTGTATTTTCTCATGCTATAAATGCCTCTGTGCAGAGGAGGCATACCCACTGTACATATGGATGGGTATTGTTTCTGAAAAGGTGCTTGTGTGGATGAGTAACTCATTTCAGAATAATTTACACTGAGTGGATTGAAAATGGGATTTGAGAATGAGTTCATCCTGTTTGTCAGTGCTGGCGTATTGGTGTACTGAAAATGGAGGTGGAGCTTTTGCACTTATGATTTCTGAAAGACTTTTTTCTACTCTGTTTCCACAATGTGTTCAGATTCGTCCTTAAGGAAAAAGTTGCAAGAGGGAATAAATAAAGAATTCACTGAACAATTTGACCTTAAAACAGGATTTATAAATCCACTAGTATCAGTAAAAACTTAGCAATATCCATCTCTGGCGTAAATGTACCCTCCTAACACGTGTTTTTAGAGCGTCTTGACTCTTTAGCTTAAGAGTGCTTGTAAATTGGATTTCGCATTGATCTTAGCTTTAAGATGCTTTTGGGAAGCCAAGCAAAGATCTAAAAGACATCAATGAGAAGGATGTCAGATGGCGGAGCATGATGCACAGGAAAAAAAACTGTTAGCAACAGTTCTGAAGGCAGATATAGTGAACCAAACTTGTTTATCTACATTGGATGTCATAGTTTTTCAGATATGTTATTACAATGTTGGAGAGCGTTTCTGATGGCACAAAGTGTTGAACTTTGTAGTGGATGTGTGATTGCTGCAGAAGACTATGCCTGATTAGGGCTGCTGGTCTTACAGCAATGATCAAGGATATTTTGTGGCACTCATTAGGCCATAACAACAAAGACTGCTTACATTACTTTCAAAATAGTGTTGCTGAATGAAGGTCAAGCTGACAGATCTGGAGAATCTGCAGGCTGTCATGTCAACATTGACTTGTATATTTGCAGTTTTTCCAGATCCTGTTATATCACTCTATAGTTATGAGGTTCTAACTAGTACTTGAAGGGAGCAAGTTAATTAATTAATTAGTTAATTACAACATGCAGGATTTGTAGTCTTTAAATTTATGGATAATGGCTGGTAGCAGGGACAGCTGATCAGCTTGAAGCTGGAGACAGGTGCGGGAGTAGAAGGGACTGAAAAAGAAAAAGGTAAGTCAGAATGCTAAGTAGCAAAGAGCAAGCGACTCAAACGCTGTTACACTGAGTCGTAGTAGAAACCACATTCTGGCAGAGTGAAACTGGCAGGGCTGGTTATTTGAAGAGACTTGATGGCTGAATAAAGTGCAGCTGCTGGGGAGCTTCTCTAGTTCCAACACACCTGTCTCTACTTCTACTGTAAGACACACACACACACACACACACTCACAAAACACAGAGAGAGGAGGAGAGAGACGCTGTTAGTGGCAGTGGGTCAGCCTAACACAGAATGGGAAATTGAGAGGGATGTGATTGTTTTTCCAAACACTAGAGAAAATACGGGACACTGAGCACACTGAGATTAATTATAAAACATTTCAGAAGAAACAAATTAGAGGTGCAGAAATCAAGGAGACAGGTTTGCCAGAGCAGAAAATCCTCAATCGGTTCATTTTGTAAGGCAGTGACAAACAACGGCTTCTGTCATTTATTTCATTTAAAACTTAGACTCAAAGGGAAATCAAGACATTCTTGTTAGAGAGACACACTTAACACTGGCTTGATAGAAATTAGGATAACTAACATTAGTACCAGGGAACTAATACAGTAGTATAGCTGTAGAGCACTCCCTCTTTTAGTGGACAGACTGGCTACTCAAATGATGTTAACAGTGTAATGCGTCCATTTTACTTTCCCCTTGAATGTTTGGCAATAAGTAGACAGACCTTGCATAACCTCAAGTGTAATAAATTGGTGCTCTTAAAATTAAGAAGGACACCTTCCTACAAATTAATGGTCCACTATTGCCCAACAGAGAATGGAGGATATTGCTTTGTAGTTTTCTACCGTATTAGCATCATAGGGAGGGAAACACTGGTCCACTATTTTTTACTGTAGGGAGTATAATTTCAATTTGTGCTTAGTGAGTAGAACTGCCTACTCCATCCTGGGAGGTGTCTTTCCAACAACCCTATACATAATGGATTGGTTATTTGAAATCCTGAATGTCCCAGTTAAGTTTGTGTCAGTTTAATTCATGAATAATTTCCACCATGTTTTCCTCAGGCTTGTTACCTCTACCCTCCTTACAGATTCTTTCACTCTCCCTCCCCACTATGTGTGTCTTTTTCCTTCCTCAGGCACTTTTTGCTCATGAAAATTGCTCTTCAAGCACTCCAAGAAAAATGTTTAGTTTTCTTGTGAATTTCAAATCTTTTTTGTGGAATCACGGGCCTCCAGACATTGTGCTGTTCAAATTATTGTCCTCTGTTAGGGACTTGCTCTTTTGCAGCTTGTCACTGTGACCCAATGTCTTGACCTATTTGTTACAACACACTTCACCAGATATCATCCAAACGTGAAAAGAGAAGGGAATGAAACTATTAAAAAATCTGGAGATGTTGCCTCTAACTCAGCATGCCCTTCAGATGGTCTTGTCTATGACCGTTTCTGGGGAATTCTGCCTTGACTTTTTAGTGGTCGGTGCCGTGTTAAGTGTTGTTCTGAGTACAGAGGAGTATACGCTTCTAAGAAGTTTGGTCAATCAGTCACAGTGACAGGCTAATAAAGGGTCTCTCTGTTAGTAGAGGTAATAGTAACCCACAGGTGGCCAATCCATTTACTTCACCTCCTCGTTCCTCCCTTGCTCTTTTACTCCCACACTCTTTAAACAGTTGTTTTGTTATTTCTATGTCCAGTTTAGTGTTAATCTTGGCTCACAAGCTGCTGGTCCATTAAATTGAGGCCTTTTTCATGCCTGGTGGAGTTAAGTTTTGTGGGAGAGAGGGGTAATTGTAAAGCCAGAAGAAAACAAAGTGAGGAACAGTGAGGAACAGGTATAAACTCAATGCGCCACTGGCTCAGCGGTGCTGATAATAGAAAGCATGTCTTGCTTAGACTTTGATGAGAAAGTGTTCCTCTGCGTGTGTTTGCCTTTATGCTTTTATGTGAGCTGTGGGGTATGTGGGGGAGTGAGACAGTTCACACATTTTTTTTGTGGCATTGTTTTGATTTATGCGGCATATTAGCACGTCTTTCTCTTTCAGCGTCCTTCAGACTGTTCGTTTTATTCACTTCTTTGCTTTCTCTTCTCTCCCTCTTCTAATATGTTCTTTCTTTCCTTTTTATCTTTTCTCGCTCACATTGTAGTTCTTACCTGTACTATATCTCTGGGGTCTCAAGGCCATCCTTGCACCATCACCAGATCCAGCAGTGATTCGGCTGTGCAGGTTTGCTCCAGCTAGGGAAATTGGAGCCATGCATCACCTCTCTGTAGATTGACGACAGAAAAATTCCATTACAGTCTGTCGCTTGTCTCTGGAGAGATGTCGAAGAGAGAGGAGAAAGGGAAGCTTGAGATCAAAATAGAGAGAGGGAATGTTTAAAGAGACACAGAGAACAAGGGACTATTTTGATGAAGAATGTCCTGCTATGGGACAGACAGGATAAAAGGATAATGCCTAGAAAATATCACCATTACAATGTGTCACTGTAATAACAGCAGGACTCGAGCAGCAGTGGGACTATTTGAACCTGTTCGGTTCTGCTCTCCAAGGAACTGTGGCGCTGGGGCCACTTATAGAGAAAGAGAGTTAATTTTCTCTTAATGGAAAATTTGACAATACACAGTGTGATTAGGTATCAGAATCTTAAAGAGTTTGTTTTACTTGTCTAAATATGTTCCTACCTAAACCAGGGTGGCAAAGATCCAAAACCATGTGGTCTGAGTATGTTTTTAAAGTAGCTACCGGTAGTGATGATAAGCTTAGATTGAGAATTAAAAAGCCAAAGGCAACTTGGAGGCTATGTGTTTACCTCATTAAAAATATCACTGCTCACATTTAATCCTAGCTAAAAGTCTTTTGTTGCGTTTTCTCTCTTTTTTTTTAAGTTTAGGAAGCTTTGAGTTTGAACTCCTTTGATAAAGCATTTGCATTATGTGTTCAAAGCAAATGGGAAAGCAAAAGTGGAACTTTGAAAATGCAGTTACAACTGTATTAGGTAACCCTCTTCAGTAATGCAAACATCTAATTAAAACGAAGCTCCAAACTTGTCTGGTGTAGTACAAACAAACACATGTTCCTGCTTGTTTAATTGTGTTAGTTGAGGGCAGTATGGAAGCTGTCAGCTGAACTATGCTGCAGACTTGCTTTTGATATGAAAACAAAATGGAAACAACCACAGAATTTAGTGATGGCAGATATGCACTTTTTAACTTTATTTTAAATGAGAAACATTTTAATTAATCTACTGAACCTGAAGAAATAGAATCATAATCATAATAGGTCATAAATCCCTGAGGAAATGATGTGATCATAGTTGCTCCAAGACAGTTAGAACAGTAACTAACTAAACTAAATTAAATATTACAATATATTTCAAAGTTATCTAAAGAAAAATAGATCTAATAGATACAAATAGCTCTAATTATAACTACTGAGGTGCCCTTCTTATTATACTGTACTTTGTTATTTTCTCTGTAGAGGATGTTTAAGTAACACGATTGTGTAACTATTGCTGTGTGTACTTGTCCAACTGATAAAAATACATTAGATAAAAAATATATCTCTTTTGAAAATCTTTTTTTTATTAGTAATCTGTATTTGCAGCTGCATTTCTATTTAGTTTTATTTCCCAAGATCACTCACACTAACTCATACATTAAGTGCATTATTCAGCTGCTCTGTAATCCAAATTTCTAATCAGAAACATGGAATCAACTCAGTGCGTTTTGGCATGCTGAAGTTCAAGATGACCTGCTGAAGTTCAACCCAAGCATCAGAATGGAGGAGAAGGGTGATTAAGTGAGTGTGAACGTGGTATGGTGGCTGTGATTTTCCCATACAACAATCTCTAGTGTTTATATACAATGGTCCAGAAAAGTGCAGGTAAGCAGCAGTTCTCAGGATTGTTAATGCAAGAGGTCAGAGGAGAATGCTTCAAACTGATAGAAAGGCAACAACAATCAACCATATTAATCAACATACCAACCCAGAAGGGCATACCTTGGTTAACTGAGTGCACGACTTGTTGAATTTTAAAGCAGAGTGGCTTACTAAGGCCACTTCTCTTGCCTATATACAGAAAACTGATTACAATTGACACAGGTTTGCCAAATTTGGACAATAAAAAATTAGAGATATTTTGTATTGTAAGCAATGTTTTCTGCAGCATTCTTGTGGGAGGATCAGAATTTGGTAATAATGACATGAAATAATGGATCAATCCTGCCTTGCATCAATGGTTCAGGCTGCTGGTGGTGTAATTGTCTGGGGGATATTTTGCTTCCATCTGAGCATCATTTAAAAATCACAAACTATCTGAGTAGTGTTGTTGATCATGTAGATTCCTTTCTGATAACAGTGTACCCAGCTTCTGATGGCTGCTTCCAGCAGGATAGTGCACCACATCACGAGGCTCAAATCATCACAAACTGATTGCTTGAATATGACATTGTACTCAATCCAAGAGGGCACCTCTTGGGATATGCAGCTGTCAAATCTGCATCAACTATGTGATGCTGTCATGTCGATATGGACCAAAATCTCAGGAATATTTCCAGAACTTTGTTCAATCTGTGTCACTGAGAATTAAGGCAGTGTTGAAGGCAAAAGACAGTCTGACCCAGCACTAGTAAGATGTAACTAATGAAGTGAAAAGGGAGTGTATGTGTTCATCCTTAAAGCATGTCCAAGTTGTCCAAATATCTAAATAACAGACAAATCATTGCATTTTGACATTTCTTGCAGCTTGAAACACAAAGTAACTTGTGGTTATAGTGCACATATGAGTCAAGTTATTTGATCATTCCTAAGAATGACACTATCATGTTCTGAGAGGAAACTTTAAGCTTAAGATCTCTTGTTCTAGCATATCTTCCTGTTAAAATATTTGGGGCAGGCCAGTTAGCAGCCAGATGGGGAATCACCAGTGACAGGCTGCTGAAAAGAAGTAAAAAATGTTTTATTTTTGCATGTAAAATATTTTTAGAAGTATCCTTCATGAAGTGTTAACCACAGTAACCAGATGATGGTGGGAGAAGACCGCAAACAGACTGTTGCAGGACACAAACAGAAAGCCTGTAATGAGGAGTGTTGATTTACATCACGATTTATGTTTATGTCAGCAGTGGCACAAGGTAGAAAACAGAGACTTTGATGTCGATAAATCAGTTTTAAATCGTAATTTTTGTCCTACTGCATGCACAAAAGGCACAATATATGTGCTTAAGTTGCTGAAGATGAACTTGAAAAGGACACCAATGTTATAGTCATGCACTGCAATGTGAAATTTTACGACACTAACAGCAGAACTGGAGGTTTTGTTTGTTGTGTGCAGCTGGTTGAAGGAGTTAGGGTTACCAAATGAAAAAGGGATCAATATGAGCATCTCCAAAGTGAGAGAATTTAACACATTTACATATGTGCCACAACAGTAGTAACTCAATAAATTATTTGTAAATATTACATTGTAATGTTGCCTAGAGCTTCAAAATCGCTAAAACTGGTGAAATTATTTGAAACAGCTGAGGCAGAAAGGAAAGGGAAGATAATCAATACGCTTTTATTGAGGCGACATATGTGAACTATACTCACAGAAACCACTGAGAGTGGGCATTTGTGCAAAAGAACAAAGCACTAACAGCACTGAAAGTAGAACATCTTTATAAATGGGGGTTGGAGGACAATGTTTGGCATGAATGTGTTAAAACTGTTAAATGTCTGCAATATTTAATGTTATAGTGGAAGGGCTACAGCAGCAGAAGACCATAACAGATTTAGGCTGCTGGTATTTTAGTGATGGGACACACATTATGTGGCACATGTTAGATGATGCCAGCCAGCAGGATGTTTGACTTTTAGATGTTGACTATATAATCATGGAAATTTAAATTGTTATCCATGAAACGTCATGGATAGAGGTGAACAGGCTACTGCATAAATCTTCAGAAAGTGACAGGACTAAGACATAGACGTAGATTTGACGCTGATCTCTCACTTTCTTGAATGTGTTGTTGGAGAAGCAATATTACAGGTGTTCTGTGGTGAATTCTCTTTCTAAAGCTGCAGTCAGCCGATAAGATTTCACTGACACCAGCATCAACAGGCTGACCCCCATCTCTCATTCACTGTCCTGGAATAACTGAGTTGAAAGACAGCAGAGAGGGAGAGAGAGAGAGAGAATGCAAGATGGGAGCTAGTGAGGAGATGAGATTAGGTGGACAGGGGAGGAGATTGTGATGGAATGAAATGACAAAGGGAAGATGGAATAAAAGACATACGGATAAGAGAGAAAAGACAATGAGACAGCACAGAGAAGAAAGTGACACTTGACAAATACGGGAAAAGCAACATTAAGCAAAAGAAGAGAGAGCCAGAAGCTTTGGAAGAAGGTCAACATACCTCCCATCTTTTTGAATGTTTGCTATTTCATGCTGAAAGCCAGACCTGCATTTAATATTGAGTAATATGAACTGAAGTTGCTGTAAAAATCAATACTCAGTATGGCCCACTACACCACGTATTTCTGTGTAAATTAGCTCTTAAGTGTGCTGTTTAACAGATTGAAACCAGAATGAACTCTGAAGATTTTGCTTTAAAACGATTTTTATTCTTGATTTGTTCTTCTTTACTCCTGCAATTAGAGTTAGTGAAGGTATATATACAAATAAAACTAGATTATGTAATGAGTAAAAAAAAAAAAGTAAACTAAATAATTGTAAAATTGTACGTGCTTCACATTTTTTTGGAAGAAAAATAAAGATACTTCAATTTTCTGGGAAGATGAAAAGCATCGCTATGATGGGATTTTGGCAGCAGTTTTGGGTTTCTTTTTTGTTGTTGCTTTTTGTTTGATTTTGTTGTGTTTAATTCAAGTTTACACAAAACATAAACATAAATCCCTTTTAGAGCATTTTTTTTATTCCATCTGCCACACATAAAATTCCTCACACTAAACCTTCCTTGCTGTCCAAATATAGTTCAGACTATTATTTGTATTTTTCCTTACTTTTCAGATTATACTGTGGCTTAATTAATCAATTACTTAAGCAAGTTGCAGGCAAGGTCGACATAAAAGTGACTTTAGGGTTGCTACATTTGTATTGCTGTGAGCCAACTGTGACGTCACCACCCGATTATCAGGGGTAGACCAGACGTGCTGCAGAATTCCTCTGAGAAATAGCTTCTATCAGATGTTTCCACTCAGAGAAAACCTTCACATAACAGCTGGCATAGATGTAGAAGAAGTCAGAACTGGAATCATTTCTGTCCAGAATGTCTCATCTTTTCAAGCTGTTGCAACATCTCCAGTACAGTCTTTGAATCTTTGAGAATCTTTGCACAGACATTGAAATGCCAGGAAAAAACTGACACGACTGCAAACTTGTCTTTAACTCAGCTGCATCATGCGCACCAACTGCACCACACATGCAGGTTGCAAAAACTGTGAAGTTCACGAACAGATGAACACACACCAAGGAGCAGCTCATGCCAGCAACTGTGACATCATTTTGTACTCCCCATTCATGAGATAATAGGCCCTTAAGCAGTTTATGTTATTCTAACTTCAGCAAACATCTTTTAACAAACTTAGTAGCACGACTGAGTTCTAAGTTACAACAACTAATGCTGAAATTGGTATAACATGTCAGTTGCTCAAGGAAATAGCTTAGCTATTATATTAATCACTAGATGATTTTGTAAGGAGTCATAGGAAAGACTATAATTATATAAAATAAGAATATAATCAATAAATAATGTTCCTGTATATAGAGACACCACCTAAGCTAGAAAACTGGTGTATCAGTATTTTTAGCAAATTATATGTGACTGTATGTGTCTGTATTTGTGTTAGTGTATAAAGGACATGGATATCACCTCACTTTGTGTTGTGAGCTGTCGAGTCGGATGATGAGACAGCCAACATGTTGGACAACTAATGGCCTTATTAACAGATAGGGACAGTGTGTGAGAAAGACAGATATGGCAGAAGGAAATGACAGTCATCTAGCCAGGGAGACGGGAACATAGACTGTCTGATCAGAAAGTCAGGAAGTGTAAAGTAAGGTGTGCTGGGAAAGAAATGACAATGATGAGAAAAGATGTACAGAAGGAGCAGGACTGAAGCAGACAGATGGACAGCAAGGGTGACACACAAACACAATCTGTTGTCCTATGGAATCTTTAGCCATGCATGACAATGAGGGCCACGCTAGTTAATCTTTCCAATTATGTCTATCTATACAATACCATGCAATTTAAATGTATCAGCTTAATCCCAAGCGGGAGTGGATCGTACCAGTTGTTGCATATAGCTAAACAGTGGGATCTTTTGTAAGAAGCGTTGACTGTGCACAGAGGACTTGGAGGGAAGCAAGCAGACAGGTGCAAAGACAGATTTAGCTACAGGCTGAGAAAGCGGACAGGGGGAGAAAGAGAAGGAAAGATACAGAGGGGTTGAAAGAAATCAGCCAAGAACATAGGGATGGACATGGGGGCAGACAGAGGTAATCAGATGTGCTGGGCCCAGACAGGATACTGCAGAGGGAATGGCTGGCAGACATCAGGGGGCGTTCCACCTGCTGAGGTCCTACGTGAAGGACATCTCCTCTCTGTGTGTGCGGGGTGGGGGTGTGTGTTTAAGTATCGATGTAGTGTATCTCATTTGTCCTCTGTCATGTTTGTGTTCTGACGTTTGTTTATCTGAGCTTGTTGGTGTCTTTCACTGTCTCTCCAAGTAGCTTGCCTGTGTGTGTTTGTGTGTCTGTTCAGTGGGTACTTGATATATGAACACCAGATGCTGGACACACTGATCATGTTCAGCTACAAGAGCTATAAGAAACCAAAGGTGTTTAAAGTTACATCTGTTGCAATAATCCACTGTAATCTCTTCTCATAGAGCACTGCAAATGCTGTTTTATGCTGCTGTTTGTGATGCATCCTTTTTACTGCTCCAAATTCCACATCATTATAGTATAGCAATGTTTATCACTGATAAGCTGCTGTATGAGTTAGTATAAATCTTTAGTTAGTATAAATTTTATCCTTAGAAGCTACCATGACTATTTTCTACAATAGTTATAATTAGGTCTTGTATTATGCTAGGAATCTTCACATCATGCTTTTGGGCTCCAATTTGGTCCATTTTTCTTTTTGTCAAGTAAAAAATGGTTTGAGCTAAAAGTGCATAACACTTACTAGCTAGATGTGGGTCTAAAAACTAAATCAATCCAAGTTATTTGTTGTGCTTTCAATAGCTGACCAATCAGAAAGATAACGCCACTGACTTCCGTACTCACTCTACTGGGGAAAAAGTCCAGTTGTGTCCCAAACAGCCAAAGATCTGTTTTCATAGCCTACTCAACAGCTACCTGCCATTAACCTCCTAAGCAGACAATGGTCAGCTTTCAACAGATTCAGAAGTGGTCCTGAATCCTGACCCCTGTTTTTCACCGTTCATAGATGGACCAGCAGCATAGGCCCCTTGTGGGCTTGTGAAGAGAAGGAAATTGCGAAACCCATCATTAAAGCTTTGCCCTCTCCAAAGGCTAAAAGAGGATTAGTCACCCTTCATACAGCAGACAAATACATAAATGCTTGGCTTGAGGACTTTACATTTACTAAATAAATGTATTTCCTTTTAAAGCTTCACACATAAAAGGTTTGCTCACACAGGATTTGGATTGATTTGGATTGACGTGATGTGAAGTGACATGACTGGATTCTCCTTCTCTTTATTTTTCTTAAGTAACAGCAAAATACAAGCACATAATAGTAACCAGTACTGAGTAGCTACATTTTTCTCACCACACTTCAACCTTCCTACAATGTGTGTTCTTTAAAAAGTATTAAAATAAAGATTTACTAATGTGGGACCTTTAAAAAGCATTAAATCTTCTATTAGATAGGGATAGATGTTTAGAAGTCAGATCAGTGACAGTTTTCAACACAATGTAGCTACAGTATTTTTACTCCCTCTTCACAATGTGAAAGGATCATTAAGGCTGTGCTATACAGTTATACTAACCATTTAAGGCAGTTTTTATATACATAAAAAACATGGTTAATGATAACAGGTGTCCTGAAATGCTTATGAAGGCAAATGTCCTGTCTGTCAAATGTGCGTAAATGTGGGACAGTGAATATTGTTTAAACAGTAACAATAACATTTGTTACTGTACTGTTAAACTAGTTTTTACTCTTAATGTGTGTTGCTTTTAAAAGTTTGGTCTTCAGTTAAGTAGTTATTGATCTAATAATAATAGTTAAAATGGTCCCAAAAGTCTTAAATTTTATTTACTTACGCCCTGAGGAATATGCTTAGATATTTTCTATGAGATGGAAAGGTGGTAAGAGCCTACAAGAAATTGCACTTTTGCAATATAAAACCAGTTCCCTGTTACCTTGTAGTAAGTCTGTCAACAGTCCAGTACTGGGTTATTGTGAAACACCAATCTTTTCCCGAGACTCTGTTAGTGGTGGAGTAATATGTCAGGATGCCAGTGGCTCTGCCTGAGCAAACCTCCAAGGAGGGTCTTTATTGACTCACTAAGAAGGCTGGCAAATTTGGACATTAAAGGCCCCGCACGCCTGTAGTTATTCTGGCTGATAAGACCACAGATTGAAGTTGGATGGATGTATACTGGTTATTACCTCGGCACAAAATCCATACAATAAAAAGATAAAGGTGTGAGTTTTTATACCTTGACAGCTGCAAAATTACTAACAAGAGAATTTGGAGATCATCATTTGATTCAGTCTTTTCTTCTAAATATGTCAGTCCTGTGGAAATATATGGGAGTGACCGCAGTGTTAGTAGTTAATGGTTAAAAATCTTAGTGGTGTGATTATCACAATATATGTTCCATCTTCTTATACCCCAGATTGTTAGTCTAATCTAAATTGACCACAGGTTTATTGCCAAGTTGTTTCCATTTCATGTTAATGGCTCTCATTTCATGTCCTAGTTACCAAATCGAGGTATTTCCTGAAACGACTTTTTGTGGCAAACAATTACAAATTGTACTATTGTGTGAAAAAAAAATCTTAAAATGAGCATAAAGGGAGTAACACTGTCAGGTCATTTCAAATGCATCATTTCTATCAGTTGCATTGTGTGCAGCTTGTTACACAGTGTGTCTGCTGTAGTTCCCAGGGACAGAAAGAATAATAAGAATAATAAAAAGATAATTTCACTCAGAGATGCAGAGAGATGTAAGAAAGATAAGACAGGAGAGGAGGAGGAGAGGTTATAATTTAAAGGTAAGGATTGCTCAGTGACATTTAATAAACTGGAAATGTAAAGTTTACATATAATGTCATTCTTTTTTTAGTTAGAAGTTAGTTTTTTTCTTCGTATTGTCAAACACGATGCAAAATATACAGAAATATATTAACTTTGTGTCAAATAAAATGCAGTTTAGTGCAGAATGAACAGGTTAGTATACCATAGTTTGGTGAATTGACAGTATTGTCTGTCAAAGAGCTACTTTTTTATTTCATACTTTGAATTTCAGATCCTGTACTTTTTTTTAAAAAAAAACTTTTAATTAAAGAAGAATTTATACTTCAGAATTTATCTGATTGATTTTAACACAAGTATATGTAATTCTACTTGTATCAAGTAGTAAAAAAGCACTTTTGTTTACTTTTGACACCTCTTCTTTTTGTGTAAGAATGCAAGGCTTCCTGCCTTCAGCCAGAGGAGAACTTTTTGCTACAATGATGGGTGATTATGTAGATTGTGTAATACACTACTTTTAGAATACAGTTAAAAGGCTATGATGTCTCAGTTTATCAGTCTAAGCTGTATTTTAAATGACAAACAACTGGGCTGGCACATATTTTGTTATATTACTTATCTTATAATTTTAAACTTGCGGTGCACAGTATTTGTGCATAGCAGAGTTGGCAAAAGTAGAAATTCTGTACTTAAGTAGAAATACATTTACTACTGTTGAAAATAAAGTACTGATTCAAATTCTTTACTCAAGTGAAAAAGTTACAGCCTCGAAATGTACTTAAAGTATGAAAATAAAAAGTAGCTCTTTGGAGCTATTTTTGTGCAATGCTGACAGAACCTTATGGTGTATTTGTCAGGGCTCTGTGTGCGGGCAGGCGGAAATGTGGACCCAAGTGCAGGACTCAGAGATGGAAATGTAACTGAAAACCTCAGCTTTATTGCTAGCACCAAACAAAACAGAAACCAAACATGAAAACACTAACTGGAACACACAGGCAGGATCTGAGGGTATGACACGACACTGAGCAAGGGCAAACACAGGGCTAATATACACAGGGAGGTAATCAGGGAATGGAAGACAGGAGGGAGACACAGCTGGGAGAGATCAGGGTTAACGAGACAGGGAGAGCGAAGCTGGACACACTAACATAAGACACAGACCTTCACAATAAAACAGGAAACCACACTTTACCAAGACAGGGGCTAGACAGAGAGGCGGACTTGACACTGAACAAAACCTACTAATACAATAATAAACCCAGTATCACAAAGTAAACAGCATATAACTCATAATCCCGAGAAATACCATGAACACAAGAACTAATCCCTCATCAAGAATAAGACATATTTATAATCATAATCAAAGTACCAGAGAATAAGAAATAATCCATAATGCAAAAATAAACCAAAACATAAGAAACTCAAAATGCTGGGTCGAACCGACCCAGGACCGTGACAGTATTAATGGAATAATAAAATAATATAAGGGTTAATTCGCAGCAGATGCAAATAAAAATTTAATTTCATTCTAAAATGTAATTTTAATAAATGTATTGAGCTTGAATCAGTTATGTAGAACATGAAGAGAAATGTATACAATGTTGCCTACATTCTATAGGGCGACTTTGCCTCTAGATCCTCCATTTGTGCTATAATTAGTACAAAAGATGTTAAAGCGGCTTACAGCATGTGAGGGAAGAAGCACAACTCACAATAATTTCTATTGAGAGCTCCAGTAGATTTTCTGAATGTACAGGCTGTGATGAGCTGACGTGCTGCTCTTTGTGGATTTATACACCTGACTTCAACCAGATGTGAGCAGATGTTTCATGAGATGCCCTGGCTAATTTCCATTCTCTAACTTGACAACATTCTGTATTTACTAACTTTATACCAAACTTCCAGGCTTAAAGTAAACTAACACAGTAGTTTACTTTAAGCCATCACAGTACAGCAAACAAACTGCAGAGTATTTCTCATGCAAATAACACTGTCTACCTCAGTTTGTTTTACAGCATGTTTCACAATATGAAAAAACATGTCACATGTACAGACCCTGTGTCTTATTTTGAATAGCCTTTTACTGTCATTGAGCATGTACAACAAAATTTTGTAAGTTATTGTTTAAAAACATGAGGACTTGCGCGTTTGTTGCTGATGTCTGTTGAGCTGATAGAAACATTGCATTTGGAATTACCTACCACTTAACAAAAGTCCCTCCCTTCATGTTCGCTCCTCATTTGTGCTGAAGTACTGTGACCACAACTTACGGACACCTCCAGTCGTTCTGGTGTTGTGCCAGAAGAAAAAAGAAAACAAAACCCACTATAACCTCTGACTATGGCACACCACTGAGCCTCTTTGATCTCTTTTTATTCGACATCCCCTGGTGATTAATAAACGAATAAGATTGCCTTTCATGTGCTACTGTTAAGGCTTAAATCGGTTTGATAAAATGTAAGGAGTAGAAAGTACAGATATTAGTTTAAATATTTAGGGAGTAAAAGTAAAAAGTTGTCAGGAAAAAAAACAACTATTCCAGTAAGGTACAGATGCCCGAAGATTGTACTTTAATACAGTAACAAAGTATTTGTACTTCATTACTTCCCGCCTCTGGTGCATAGCAACAGCTTTTCATTTTCTTATCTGTCAGGTCTATGTACAGTGCCTAATGCTAACAGAAAGCCCAGTGCTTCAACTTAACACAGCTGTGTTCTGACAGCCCTGCACACACACAAACGCTACAGAAATTTCAAAGAAGACAGCTTAGCAGTGGTGGATCTAGAAAATTTTACATGGGTGGCACATACCTCTTCCGTGAAGTATGTGAAAACTCCCTATATGTAAATCCAACAAAATATCCACAAAAACACTTTAAATGTATTTATTGTATCATTATCTCTTCTAAGAAAACAAAGGCTATGTGCTCATTTTGGACAAACAAACAATTTGTTTTTACAAGTATTTTAAGGACATTAAAGTTACGGGGACAGCTGGGGGGTCGAGGCTCTACAGTAGGGGGAAGTGCAAGATGAACATAAGAAAGAAAGAAAACTTGTAGTTCAAGTTCAAAGACCACAGAAAAACAGATATTCTATATTATTTTAAGCACAGTAAGCATATACACGATCTTGGTGTTGTACAGTGTAAGCAATCAATAGTAGTGTGACCCCTGAAATGAAAGCAACTACAAAGAGCCTATCTGTTGCTTTGCTCAGATATTCACGTGTTAAAATGTGCTCTATACACAGCTGGAAAACACTTTCCATGTCAAATTGCTATACATGACCCTCACGTGTGTATTGTGCTGCAAAAATAGTTCTTGGAAAAGAACATGCGAGCCTCTGAATTCATCGTCTTTGTGATATTACTGTGAGCTAAAGCACAACCTATTATCATCCGATTATATGAAAAAATCTGCCACTTACTTACTGAGCTCTGATTAGGACACAGGGAGCTAGCTTGTTACTTCGTATGTCGTGTATATATTTTACAACAAAAGACATGAACTAAACATGACAGGACATTCATGTACTTAGATACTATGGATATTTTTAGGGTGATATTTTATAAATACATCGTGTCTGCTTTGTAAGTAGCATGAAAGGAGGACATCTGCAATTTTGTTTTTTTGTTTTGAAATATTTATCAGATCCGCCAGGCCAGTAAAGCACAATGAACTGAACTAACTGCATATATCTGTATTCACCCAAGCTTAACGTTGTAAATTAACAAGGTCACTGGAAATCTTTAGTTTTGTTTTTTGTTTTTGTTTTTTCACACCATTTACAGAGAGCAAGACTTGGAGCTTGTATTTTTCACTATGCAGTGTAAGTCCTGAAACACTGATGTGTACTACAGATGATGGGTGGACAGGCAGGCACTCATGCCTGGGCTGCTTGGTCTGTTCTTAGAAACCTACTGGGAAGTACTGCCCAGTGTGTGTGTGTGTGTGTGTGTGTGTGTGTGTGCTGCATTTTATGGCCATGTCACAGACAGCAGTGATTGATGTGCTTCCTGGCTCGTCTGATTAATTACACTCCAGGTCCATGTCACAAGGTATACTTCAGGAGAATACATAAATGCTCACATAAAGACACATAACAGCTCACCTGCAGGCCCACACACATATTGTACATACAAACAGTCACGTAACCAGCAACATGTTCCCTCACATTAATGTAACTTGTTTCCTCGTACATGTCAGTCATATCTTTCAGTACACCTGCAATCGTTTGTCAAAACCGTAACATTCGAGGTGTCTAACTTTAAAAAGAAATAACAGAAAATGAACTAATTGTGAATGAATGTGTAATTTATACTACAATTTATTCTCATTAAAGAAAAAAATTATGGTTATTAAACCTCGCGCTTGTAATCGGAGCAGTGAAAGCTGTTATTATAACAACCACTCATGTTTCATTCAGTTCTGCTTTTGCTTCAATTTCGTGGCTTCCTACTCTTCTTTGCATCCTGCACAACGTAGCTATCCTAAGTGATAAATAGGTTTCAATTAAGGGCCTGTTTTGTAGACTGCAATGTGTCATCGCTGCCTAGGTCGACTTAACATTTATTCAATAAGGAATCAGCAGTGAGCAAGAGAGCGGCAGGAAAGACAAATGGATCTCAAAGATTCCAGGTCATGTTCATCTGCTGTCTGGGTAAGAGCTTCTCCATGATTATTGCACTGGCGTCACTGCAGCAGTTTAGCCCTGGTGTTGTATTTATCAAAACGGGCTTGAATGCAGCTCAGTGTGATTAGGTTATTTCTTTGTTAACTAATGACTATTATTCTTTATGACAGGGAATTCACTCTGTCTGTGTTTACTCAGTAAACAACCTCAGGCTCATTTCAGAATGAGAGTGGTGGCGTCTTTCCTGTCAACTGCAAATAAATGAAAAAACGGAAAATTGCAGAATGTGAAATGAGTTTTTATGTTTGCGTTTTTGTATGCTATAATTAGGTATTTGTGGATATTATTTACCATGCTCTGTTTCTTTTTCACTTTTGTGAGTTCTTTCTTCTTCCCTTTGTCATTTCTTCTCTTCAATATGCTGACTGTCTGACTATGGCAAATGCAGTGTTGATGATGGATATAGAGACGAACGATTGTTACCTGTCTCTGCTATGGCTTCAAAATGCTCATTACTGTGACTTGGTGCAAAGCAAACCAGGTCACCTTGGAGAGAATTGCTTTTCTGTAACATTTGATTAAGGGCCTACTATGTCTTGTGTCATTTTGAATACTATGAAACTCTGTATCAACCAAGCACAAACTGACATTTCAGGAGAAAAAGTGCTGTCATACATTAATGGTGTTGTAAATATTGAGCAAGAGGGAAAGGGTGGAAGAATTACTTTTCCGCAAGTTTTATGAGAGACTATATGAGGCCCGTTATCAGCCTGTGTTCACAGTCTGCCTTTGTAACAGTGAAATGGTCTGATGTTTTAATTGGAAGACACATGGTGTACAAACTGAACTGGGGTTGTTTCAGTCAAGAGAAGTGTGATTCTGATGAGCTGATTCCAGCTGATTTTCTGGCATCCATGTGTGTTTGCACGTTGTGCGTGTGTGTGTGTAAGTAACCCTCTGATAGATTCATTATATGAGACCTTCGGTAGATTGTTTCCTGCCAAAGTAATGAATGATCTGCCCTCTGTGGAGAACTTAAGAAGAGAGATGGGAGGGGAATAGCACAAGAGGCTGAAGAGGATCAGGTAGTGCAGAGGAAAGTTGCGAAACAGATGAGCAGTGAAGCAAAGTGTGGAATTAAAAGAAAGTGGATTCTTAGGAGGGCTGGAAGAACAATTAGGGAGTCATAAAGTTGGCAAACTCACTGGGAATCATGGCTTTAAAGGAAGCTTTGATAGACTAATTTTGCTGGATTTCTGCTTGCTGATAATCTCTACTGCTGGTTCTTAAAAGTTAAAAGAGATGCGCTTTAAGGTTTGCACCATTTGAATGGGTGGCTAGGAATCGTATTGTGAGCTCTGTGGTTTTGTATGCGTGTCTTCGTGTGTGTGTGTGTGTGTGTACTGATACACACTTGAAGTATTATGCAGCTTAAGTTCCCCCTGCCCATCTGTTCTCCACGTGTTTCACTTGTATCTCAGCTTGGCTTGTTTTTGGTCCCACATCCCCTGCAGGCAGTCATTTAAAGACATGCATCCATGTCTCCCTCTCACCTCTGCTGGATCCGCTCAGGGTGGTTCAGCTCTGTAAGTGAATTGACCTATGAGCCCCTTTCGCGTAGGCGTATTTCCCAGAATGCTATGTTTGGAGGCAGTCTTTGCTAGACGCCTCATTATCTCGGAGGAGGGGACTCAAGGGAGGAAGAGTTTTTTAGGAGCAACATCCCTTCTGGCAGTGCTTCATAGATTTTTCTTGGCAGATAAATTTGTGTATATCCATAGTGTTTGTCTTTCACTTCTCTCACTCCAGATTACATTGTTCCATTACAATGAATGAAACCATTGTGCTGAATACAGATGTAGCATTTTAATCGAGGCTTGTGCCTCTGAGGTACGTTTCAGCTGATTTTAACTGGCTTGTTAGGTAACCCTGAAGTCTGTGCTCAATGTTAATTATCAGGAGTTTCACAAACAATTAAATGCATGACTAGTGTTTCATGTGTTGAAGAAAAGTGAGGAAAAAAAGCACAAGCAGTCACAGGACACCGCTGTAAGAAACCCTCTTCCTGAAAGGATTCTCTTTTTGAGAAAAGGAGTTTAATGTTTTAGGAGCTGCAATAGATAACTCCTAATTTCAAGTGCTTTTTAGACATTTGCTGTCTCCTGATACTCTTAGAGTTATGCAGTCTTGCAAAAAAAATAAATAAATGAATAGAGGTTGTTTATGGTTTTCTTACTTGTGAAAACAGTATAAAGCTATATGACATGTTTTATATACCAACCTGCCTTCAGGTAACCTTGAATTGAAGATGTGATAAAATGTTTTGAATTATGCAGAGATGATGTGGAAGCAGTAAACAATACTAATACATTTTTTGGCTGCAGAAGAAATTTCACCTCATAGACACTGAAGTTTACTGTTTACTATTTTAACCAATCAGCTCTTCTCCGAACAATGCTGGCCCTGCACTGTTTATGACTCCTACAAAAGCTAAGAGTTGGAACCCTCTTAACTCAAATTCGATATACATCTTGTACTGTTTCAAGGCTATGATAAGCTTTAAGTTGTAAGTTACTGTGAAAGACGTTTACCTGTTGCCAGTGTTTTCTTATTTACCACTATGTGGTTCTTTTCTTGAGGCAAATAACTGACAAAATACCAGCAGTCTGTTACCAGAGCATGTTATTTTCTCCAAACTTTTAGGCAGGCATGTGGAATTTTAATGTAGAAAGAGATAAAGTTACAGTTTATATTATTTAAAATTTTGACAACGCAGGAAGATTAGAAGATTTGAAGACAAATGTTTGCTCGTAGAAGTAGTAACCAAGAAATAGATAAGAGATACCTTGCTTATACTGTTGCATGGTTCAGTTTCTTCATACATTGCTATTGGCCATTGCAATGAACAGGTGCATTTATCAGGTCACTTACTTAGCTTCTAGTAAATGTCTGGGCATCACTGAACCAAAAATAATACATCCAAAATTCTACATAAGCCGAGAGATATGAGCTATACACCACAGCCTCAGGTAGGCTGTGATGGTTAAATGATGATCTTGGTTTTGAGGTGCTTAAAGTGGGCCAAGATACTCTCCCCATACCAGCAGGCTAAACCACTGATACAAAACAGATGCTTTTCATGTTGTGTACGCATTCTGGCCCTACCATCCAAATATTGCAACAGAAATCAAGTTTCATCACACCAGGGAACATTTTTTAATTCTTATGTTGTCTAGATTTGGCGAGACCATTCAAACCATACCCTAGGTTTCCTGCTTTTAGCTGACAGGAATAGCTTTCTACTGGTGTAGCCCATCTGCTTCAAGGTTCAACATGTTGTGCATTCAGAAATGTCATTCTGCATTTGGTGATAAGAAGTGTTTATTTGAATTATTCTTGCCTTCCTGTCAGCTCGAACCAGTCTAGCCATCTTCCTCTAACCTCTGACATCAACAAGGCATTTTCACCCAGAATACTGGCGCTTACTCAATATTTTCTCTTTTTGGAATCATTCCCTGTAAACTTTAGAGATGGTTGTGCAGGGAAATTATTCAGCAGTTTCTGCAAAACGCAGATCACCCTGTCTGGCAACAACGACCATGACAGTTTCAGACAGTTTTCAGTGGCCAGTGATTGTTTATATAAATACAGTTTTTTTTTCCTTCTAACTGGATTTTGGTTTATCCACTCCAGATATTGTAGCTGTGTGTAAACATCTATTTTGTATAAAAGAACAGAGAGCTGTGTGATAATAATTATTTTCCATTAGCACATTATGTAGATTTTGCTTCAGTAGAGCACGAGTTGAATTTTATCTTAGTATAAAAATTTGTGTGTGCGTGTGTGTGTGTACCTGTTTTCACACTCTGTTGAGAGTGACATTGTCTGCTGTTACAGGCATATTGAATTTATTTTTCCTGTCTGTGTTTGTGACCTTTTTAAACTTACAAACATCCCCTTAAACTGTGTGCCACAACCTCAGGAACATCAACAACCTATCAGCACACCTTGTGCGGCTAAGAGCTTTTAAGTAAACAAGGCCGATACTGCTTGCTTAAATGTCTACAAGAACGATGTCAGCGATTACTCGTGTGCTTTGACAACAAGGTTGTTTCAGGCCACTGACTGCATATATTACTGAAGTGGAAAAGGTGGCGACAAATGTTTTGTTGTATCTCTTAAACTCTGACCTCACTGAAAGGTAATACTTTGATAAGACTACAACCTTGGCACAGCAAAGCTGTAGCCTTGAGGAAACCCAAGGGTTTCCCATCACTTGGTACAATTTGCAGTCAACATGGAAGTCAAATAGTTAGTGTTAAAAAATAATACATCAAATTGTTCTATTTGAACTATACATCTCCATCTGTATGCATATACACAGTTAGTGAGGACAGTACCAAGTCTTTTGAAGCACTTTTCAAAGAAGACTCAGATTGTGACCGTCGTTCTGTAACCTGTGAGTGAAAGTTTTCAAAGCTGCACGAGAAAACCGGTAAAGCTGTAACTCAAATTTGAGCAACAATACCTGTAAGTGTCACAGAAATGGCTTATGTATAAAGAAGTTTAATAGATGGTTCCAGCAGTTAAAATGTTCTTGCTTGTACGTTTCTGTGGTCAATATTGTAAGGGTGTGTTTACCTTGTCACAAAGAACAAGTTTTGTTACACCGCTATTATCGTGAGGTTTGGGCGTGATAGTACAGGCTGTGAGCTCACGTTTAATAATCATGCTAAGGAGTCCAGCGAGCTATCTGCAAAGGCTTGGTTAGTCTACCAGCGGTACAAGGTATTTGTCATTTGCCATAACTGTATTGTAATATTGTGAAAATGTGTAATGTATGGTGTTCTAATTATTTTATGTTTTAATTTAGAATGCACAAGACTATAAAGCTATTCTTCTAGGACCTCCGAAGTGGCAGGCGGCCACGAGGTCATTTTTGTTGTTAAAGCACAAGTGTTACTTTTGATAGACTGAAGCGCTTAAAACCTTTGTGTTTTATGTTTGTAGTTTTCACGGCGTTCAATAAATGCAGCGAAGCGCCCGTCTTGAAGAAGCCGTGCCTGTGTTGTCATTTCGGAGTTACAATACCATCTCCTCAGGCTTTTGTCATCTTATGGCATTGATGTGATAGATATTATGAGACTGATGTTAAATAAACAGAAAAGAGAGAAGTCAGAAGCTAAATATTGATGTAAATTCATCTTTGATTTAGCATTTGATTTCCTTTGTGTATAGTGACCATGGTAAAACTATACCTGCCAATCACATTACAATGACTTTTTGCACAAAGCACCTCATATTGGAAAAGTACAAAATAACTAAGCTAGATTCAGTGGAAGAATAAATGTGGCATAGAGCAAAATGTTCTTGGCAAATACAGGTTGCATTTTCTGAATGCAAAGAAAATGTCTGGAAAACAAAACCCTTCTACGCTGAAATAAATGCTTTGTATCCCGGTGGCTTTATTTTCTGGATGAAATTCAGTCTATGAATAATTTCATCCAAATGTTACTCCTTTTTGTAGTGGAAAGTTACTGATCACTAACAGAAATAATTATTTATCCACATTCAATCTAATTCCCCTACATCTCATCACTCTATTGATGTAGGAAACTTTCATCCGTGAAGAAAAAAAAACATTTAAAGATACTTTGCAGTCCTAGAACAATCCAAGCTGTCCTATTGCCTTTGTGTTTATGCCCCTGTTATGCCTACAGTGATATGTCTATTTGTATTATTTTGTTTTTTGCTTTCAGTGATGGATGTGGTTAAAAATTCATGTCACATCTAAAGCAAACGTGCAGTTTCACAAAACAAATCTTCCTATCAAGTAGAAGAAACCACTTCACAAAGTGTAAGAAGCTCTTTGTAAGCTCATGTTGGAGAAAGTCCAGACTCAGCAAAGCTGTCAGCTGCTTTCATGTGAGCTGATTGGCCTACTTGTTTCTGAAGACTCTGTAGAATGAAAAACAGCCCTAGAAGAGAAGGGATCATATCTTTAGACACATGGTTGTTCGTGTGTGCATGTCAGTCAATACATTACAGAAGTGCTGCTCAGTTTTGTTTTGTGTGGTTCACCTGAAAACGCTCCAAAATCTTTGAAGCCCCCCTCTCTGTAAGCCTCACTATCACTTAATGCCATCGAGTGGGATTTATGACTGCATTTATTAGTCTCTCCATTCATGTTATACCACTCATTCCCTCATCCACCTTCACTCATTGCTCTTATTTTAATTGAAATGCCATCATGAATAATGCCAAATAGCTGTGGCAGAGGGGCATTTGGCTCCCCTCACATACGAATGTCCTTGAATGAATGAGTGGCAGCTGTGTTGATCAGGTGGTTATTTATAGAAGATGCTGGCAAGGGTCTTCAAAACGACATTTACCGTGAAAAAGCCAATGCAGGCAACGGTTTTGGAGGAGGGGGCTGAGACATGTTTGGAGTAGCAATGACTATCTGAGTGATCAGGGAGGAGAGCAGAGCATAGTGCTGTTGGATAGCTCCCACTTCATACCACATTCTCGACACAGTTTATTTCTAAATCTTATTCAGTCTAGTAAGAGCCGCGAACCCCATTTAGCTGGAGTAGGATACACATTTCCTTATTCTTCAGTCTATCCATTAATCTAGATTGCACCAGAATTTAGCTTTTTTCCCCCAGTGTTTACAGGCATCTTGTTAGCAAGACATTTTCCCTTCGTTCTATGTTGGGAAACAGAATTGATAGGGGAGCAAAGCACTAACAACAAGGAAAACATGGGCAGCTTTATCTTACACAGACACATACAGACTCTTATCAGCAGAAATCACATTTTGTCACTTGGTCACAGATCAGCTCAGCTTAGTGGGGCTTTTTTTCTTACTCTGATTTCATCTGTAAAGCTATGCAGCCAGGCGGTACAGCCAACCACCAGAGAGGGCCATTTTGGAAAGCCAATTATTATAAACCCATACAGCCATCAAGTAAATCAGGACATTTAAACAGACACTCAGTCAGGCCTCTTGTCAGTTAGACAGTTGGGCAACCAGTAAGCTGCAGTGTTTGTCAAATCCAGCAGCCTGATTCACTGAGACAAGATGTTAAACTACCATGGCTGTCAATTTTTTATTTTTTTTTTTCAGAAAATGGAAGTTTGGACATGAATTCAGACGTAACCTTCATGGGCAAATCATAAAATAAAGTATAGTGCGTATATTGTATTGTTCCTCCCTTTCTCTTCCCTTGTGAATTGCCAAGCTTTCCGGTGACCCCAGACTTGTTGTCATGGTAATGTTACTCCAGGCAGTTGGGTTTTTGAACCAACAACAACAAAAAATTTTTATCTGTAGTTTTAAATCTAAAATGTTTTTTAATTACACTCAGAGTTAAAGAGAGTTCAAATTGTCAGGTGATTGTTCTCTGTTTTGTTTTAGTAGAGATAAAGACGGACAATTAATTTATCGATAAGGCAAAAGGACGTGTCATTCATCGACATATCTGTGTGCTTCATAAATACCAGCAAGTCTGCAGTGCATTTCTTTTTTTTAACCTCTCCAGTTATACTAATAGTCCATACACAGTTGAACAAAATGGAGGGTGTCAAGTTAAACAATTTTCCAAACCCAGAATCCCAGTTACATTTGTTTCTTTGTTTTGGAGCCATAATTTTAAATATTACATCTTTCACCGATTTGTTATCAATTAACCAGACACTGACCACAACTCCACATGCCTAATTTGTACAGGCACCATATATAAGATGAGCATATCTTTAAACAGGAGATTTCAAAAACTATTTTCCAGCTTGATTAGAAAAATGGTTGATATGTGCTAGGAGCTAGTTACAGTGACCGATGTGCTTCTCCATTTCAACAATTATATAATCCTCATTCTGTGTTTGTCTTCATATTTGAATGTGTTCGACAGCTCTTCTCCTGTCTGTCATGCTCCTTTTATGAATGTTACTAAACAACAGGTACATCAGTGGCAACAGTTTTGGAGTTATGGTTGTGGGGTACTGCAAAACCATGGATATTTTCATCTCTAACAATGGCGATAACATGCAGCTTATATTTTTTCTTCACCTTTCCGCCCTTTGTTTAATAACATAGCAGAATTCTGTGCAGGAGTATTGTATTATTCCCACTCCCACTCAATCCTGCTGGAGTTTTGCTGCAATTTCTGTGTTATACTCCAGCCCCACTCCCTCAGTGTGTGTGGCAACTCACATTCGCACCACACTGGATCTGACCATCCACACCCAAACAGTAAAGTTCCAGTGTGTGTGTTTGTGTTTGTGTGTACATGTTTAGACATCTTTGTGAGGACAGTAAATTGGCATGCTGCTATACTTGTGGGGACCAACAGTCACTTACGGGGGAAAATGCTCATCCCCACAAGTTTGGAGGCATTTTTGAGGCTCAAATTGTGGTTTTAGTGTCAGGTTAGGTTATAGTTAGGGTTAGTCTCAGGGTTAGGATTAGGCATGGCATTCATTTTTGATGGTTAGGGGTAGGGTAAGTGGCTAGCATTGGAAAGCATTGTGTCAATTAGATGTCCTCACTAAGGTATTCAAAGTGTGCGTGTGTGTGTCTGTGTGTGTCTGTGTGTGTGTTCTCCCATACATAATTAGAAAACATTGATTTACTATGTAGTGTCATTGTTAGGTTACAAAGCCCAACTTATTCAAAGCTAATTCATAAATATCTGGGCTGTCATTTACGGCTAGGATCATTTCATCTTCATCACTGTTGACAATGTTGACAAGAAAACATGCCCCATCTTTAATTTGATTGGTCAGTGAAAAATTCGTGAGATTGATGAGCTCAGTTGTGTTGATGAAGTGGAATATGGTGAGAACATTTTGTGATGAAGACTTTAGGAGTTGTCAACACAGCTTATTTTTAGGCCGACCACTCCCACCTGCTGTGCACTTCTGCAAATACTGCATCGAGTCCCCAGTGCAGGCCGGTGCTAAATAGTCCTGTTTCTTTAATTGAGATCATTGTCAACAATTTTTTAATTCAATAAGCAGAACTGAAGAAGTATAATGTGTAATGCTATGAGCCAAAACAATCTGATACTTATAAGATTATAAAAAACATACTTAAAATTGCATATTTTGTGTATTGAAGATATTTTTTATGTTGCCCATAGTACCTAGCATGATTGAAAGTGGTTGAAAAGGTGACTCGTGGATACAGTTCCGGCTTTGGAAATGACAGATAATGTTACCAGAAGAAAGTAAGGAGATGAATAGAGAGGGACAGATGGTGAAGAAAGATGATTCTGGTGCTTCCTCTGGATCTACCATCCCCCTGATACTCATGCAGATTCTGATGCAGTTTGCACATGCTGTCATGCATTGGCACATGTAGTTGATGCTACTATTAGAAACACACACACCAACACAAGCCTTCATTAGCTGTTCTCTCATTATTGTTTACTCTGTGCAGAGAAACCGATGCACCGCTGCCTCTCGCATCAGTCACAGCAGTAGCAACACACTCCCTGCTTCTTTTCCTCCCCCTTTCCCTCTTTTTACACTCAGTCATGTTTCCATCACTTCAGAGGACATTAAATACACTGTGACTCATTCCCTGAACACTTAACTTAACCCTACAGGACCTAACACCGACCTTTATCCTAAAACCTAGAAACCCATGTTGTGACAATGTAAAAACGTGCATGTCCGAAAAAGACAAGTGTTACCAGTGGTCACATACACAAACACGCTCTGACGCATGCTTTATACAGAACAGTTTCACTGCATGTTGCATCATTCCATCTCTGACAGCAGCAGGAAGGGAAGGCACATACAGTTCATAACTACAAACAAGTTACTGAAGAAGAAGTTTATTTTTTTTCATTAGTATTACTCATAGCAGCCAACAGTGACCCACACATACACACACAAAAAAAATGCCCTTAGTCCTGCCAACCTGTTTGTGGCAGATGGTGGTGTACCCACAGCCTCTGGCACAACTCTTATCTTGCTGGGAGGAAAGAAGCAGATAAATGAACAGGTGAACCTGTACAGAGCATAAAAAAATAAATAAAAAATACTTTACAATGAAACCGAGTCTAAATGAATTACCACAAAATAGAGAGTAAAAATTGAGAAGATTTTTAACAATGAAATAAAAGTTCTTCCAATTTTTCTTTTACCAGTACCAGAATTGCATGTGTACTTTCACATTTATCCACTTTTTAAAAACGAACGTTTATACAAAAATTACTTAAAATTACAATACGAAAAAGGAACACAGGTACAAAACAGGCCTTTTAGTCAAAATTATACAGTAGCTGTAAATTATCATTATCTTCCCTTTGTACAGTATGTACACTTCAGCTTAAGAACCCCTTGAAATCTTAATGAAACAGACTATGAAGTGCTGAATATTTTTTAACACTTTTTGTATACTTAACTTCAGAATTTCCCAGTATATTTACAGACCATTTACTATGTCATTTCTAAACTGATAAACTATCTCTTGGACTTTCTTGTGTTTTTAGAAAACAACTGGTGATAAGCTATACCACAATGTAAGGAGTGCTCTGACATGTTGATAAATATAGTTACAGCCATAACTATTTATTAAAAATACTATACAGATGATTTCATGCAATATAGACCATATATATATATAATATATTATATATATATATATATATATTATATATATATATATATATATATTAGGGGTGCAACGATACACAAAATTCACGGTTCGGTTCGATACTTTGGTGTCACGGTTCGATATTTTTTCGATACAAAAAAAATGTTCATGCCTTTTTAATTTGTCATTTATTAAAATTATAAATATATATTTTAACTCAAAAGTACAGTTTTTAAATTTAACCCTAACCCTTGTGCGTGTTTTTTATTTTGACAGCGAATGCGCACCTGCGGACCACTTATGTGCAGCCCTGGTTATTTAGCTCGTCATATTGCAGCCACAGAAATTCTTTTGTCCATGAAACCATAAAGCTGCACTTTCTTTTTGCCTTATAGTCTGATTTGTCATAACTTCTCCGTTTTGTGGTAAGCTTTTCTTTGGCTGTCACTTCTTCACCCTGACCTGTCTTATTTGGCTCAGCAGAACTAAAATATATATCTGTCTGTGAAGGTTCTCAGTCATCCAGGTCATCGTAGTCAAATATATATCCTGCTGCTTTTACACACGCACTCACATAAGCTCAGCGATTCTCTGCGCGATCAACCTCTCACATGTTTAAGCTGCGGGAGATTTCACTTGTCATGTTTGCATAGTAAGCTAACGATTAATAAGACGATGTCAGAGGAATTGGTGCACAAATTATCATCACTCACAGATCAGTGCTGTCGCTCTCTATACACAGTTCGCGCGATTGCAAAGTGAAAGCAAAAAAACAAGCGCAAATTCAAACGCGATTTCAATATGTCACATATTGACAGTGGCTCACCGATGCCAATGACATAATTACCCAGCTACATTTCTGAAAGAATGCAAAAGCATTGACATATATTTTTCTTCCTACAATAGCCCGACGGGCAGGGAAGAGATAGATTTTGGTAGCCCGACTGAAAAAATCGCTAGCCCCGGGACGTCGGGCTAGCGATATTGCGAGCCCTGTATCTGATTGAGGAATCACTCATCTTTGGAAAAGAGAGTTTATTACAGAGAAATGGCTCTTTCCAAAATAAAAGCTATACTATCCGCTTCTTCTGGGCTATATTCTCAGCAGCATAAGGAGAATCATGTGCTAACAGCTGTCTAAATGACTCGGCTAAAGTTAGTAGCATGCTTGCTTTTTTTTGTCTGCTTCCACTTGTCTTTGCACTAGGATGATGTCGGCGTAAATGTGCAGTCATATTCGTTGTGTTCCCACTAGTGCTTTCAGGTTAATCTCGTTGAAATGACCTTAACGCCACAACACGGCAAATCTCCGTTAACGAGCTACCGCCGATCGCTCCGTGCATGGGGCTAGACGGCCAACACGTTAACGAGCTAACTGCGCTAACACACTAGTTCACACCAATGTAATTGAGCATTGCATGGCACATCCAACATACTGTTTTACTTTAGTCCATGACTCGCTTACCTTCAGGGTCATACCAGTCGACCTACGGAAGTAGTCGAACGCAGATTCACTGAGCGCTCAACACAGACAGCATCGTCAGAAGGAAAGTTGATAAAATAAATTACAAATTTTGTATTGTTCGATACATATGCGTACCGAACCGAAAGCACTGTATCGAACGGTTCAATATCGATACGAATATCGTTGCACCCCTAATAAATATATATATATATTCTCTTTTTACCTCTGGTGGAATGGAATGTTGTTATATAGGAAACAGTAAGTATTTAAAGTCAGCTCTACAATTTTTAATTCAGATGGATGACACAATATATACCTGCCTTCATATTGCAGATTATTTTTGCAATGAGGTTATTTTTTTTAAAAGCCCTTAAATGGCTTATATTTCTTACCCCTGTCCTATATTCCAAGATATATGCAGTTTAATAATATCATAAAAAAAAGTGTGGCTCCACAGATGGCAGGAACATGGAGACAGTACGGACTGTTCTGCAGCAAAGATGAGCAGCCTCAAGACTACAGTTTGTACCAGCAACATATCAAATACTTCCAAGACTCAAAATCATCTTTAATCATTTAATTATCACTATGCAACAGGCGGCTGCATAAAATATTACAATATACTCTTAAACTAAGTTTATCACAAATCTTTTGACCAAAGGTATTGGGAATATCAGACTATTGATCTGCTCAGACTGCACAGCATCACAGCTGGCATGCCAGATATTCATAAGCACAGAATATAAAATGGAAAAAGTCTGAGTAACTTTAAAAAATAAATCAATTAATTAAAAAATCACTCAGAGCACAGTATGATCAGTAGTTTCACTTTACATGCAGTTGAGTTTGCATCATAAAATGTCCTTGCTTTGTTCATTTAGAGGCCAACTAGCTTGCATGCAGATCTGTTGAACATCTTCTCCCTAGGTGGGGTTTTCTGCATTTAGGAGGAAAAGGTAGATTTGTATAGTGAATCTGTGCGGGGGGTTTGTTTGTTTTAAAAGCACATTTATTCATTCAGCAACTGTTTATGTGGGAAGAATATTTTTTCTATGCTCTTATATTACATTCCTTTTCTTTGGCTTAAAAACCCTACAGCAAAGTCATTTTGGAATGGGGGCCGGCATGTTTCAATTAACCTTCAATTCTCTGTTATAGTATAAAGTATTTCATCAAAACATTTCATACTAACAAACAGCCTTGGCCCCTGAAATATTTATGTTATTAAATGATGTTGTGGTTTTGAGTGGAACTATTCACATTTGCCTTCAGAGTGTGTAAGTGACACAAATTTCATAGCCAAGCATAGAAAGACCTTATAAAAAGACGCTTTTGATGGGGATGGATGATTTTTATTTGTTTGTAAAGGCCAGCTGTAGAGGGGCATTAATAGCTCCTCTGTAGCTTCGGTAATGATATATAATCTTTAAGTCAGCTGTTGAGTCACGCTATTGCATTCGAAAAACACTTCTTCAAGGCAAAGTGTTATCAAGCCAAGCCATAACAAAATTCTGCTTAGGCATTAAATGTTCATGTACCAGATCCATTTACTTTTTCTTCACTATTTTTCTTTTAAACAGCTGTTGTCTTCAACTGAGGACATAGTCAGGCAGTGGATGGGTAATTTTGAGGAACTCCTCAATCCCACCATCATGTCTTCCATAAAGGAAGCAGTGTCAGGAGAAGAATAGGGATGACTATCACTGTGACTGAGGCATCGAGGTTATTAATAAGGTCTTCAGTGGTCAGGCCCTTGGGTGGATTAGATTCACCCCAAGTTTCTCAGTCCACGGGATCGCATGGAAATCAGACACAGTGGCTCTTGACTGGCACATTTGGGTAGTAATTCCCCTTTTTAACAATGGAGACCAGGTGTGCTCCAGCTTCACACTTCACAGCTTCCTTGGTAACGTCTGAGTGGGGTGGAAAGGAAACTAAAATGCTTTCTCCATTCTCCTGGAGAAGGCATTTGACTGCTTCCTTCACTCGTGGATCACGTTGCCACTGTGGGGTCTCTTTGGTCTGCCTTGGTCTCTATTTCAGGGATTAATCTTGATCCGTTCCCAGTCGGCGCTGGGAATGTCTGTCATTTGTCATAGTTTCTGTTCATAACTTTTATGGACAGAATTTCTAGGCACATCCAAATGGAGGAGCTGTGCTTTGGCTTTATCAGATAATCACCTTTAGTTTGCAGTGGGGTGATTTTTAGCCCAGTGTGAAGTGGGGGGAAGGAAAGTACCTTCATGTTTAATACTATGGTTTTCGAAAAGGGTGGATTGCCCACTTTGCATCAAAAATGAGTTGCAGGCCCAAGTGAAGCAGTTTGAATATCTTGCGCTCTTGTTCACGAGTGAGGGGAGAGTGGAGAAGAAGACCACCTGAGAGACTGCTGTAGTGTCAGCAGTAATGTGGATGCTCCATCAGTTCGTTGTAGTCAAGGGAGAGCTGAGTGTAAAGGGGAAGCTATCTATTTATGGCCACAAGCTGTTTGTAGTAGCAGAAAGAATGTGAATATGAATACCTGGATACAGGTGGTGGAAATGAGCTTTAATCATTGGGGGCTGGTGATCTCTCTCAGAGATAGGGTGATGAGCTTGGTCATTCTGGGTATGGCTCCTCCACATTAAAGGAACCAGCTGAGGTTGGTTCCCAGCTTCTTGGAAGGTGTTTCAGGCCTCATAAAGGGAGGAGGGCCTCCAGCAGACCCAGGGCAAGATGGAACGATACTATCCCTCTATTGGCCTAGGGAATGCCTTAATTTCCACTTGGAAGAACAAGTTAAAGTAGCCGGGGAGAGGGAGGGAATGGTGTCTCTGCTTAGTCTGCTGCCCCTACAACCCAGACCCGGATAGACAGGAGAAAACTGATGGATGGATGATTAAACACAGTCATTTAGTGTTTCTACATTGAACTTCTATAAGTAATTTCAACATTAGAGCATCTCTTTTGTTTTTTACACATTTCAATTTCTTATGGGAGATCCTAATTTAATAGGGATAACAGCTGGCTAATATAAGAGGGTCTTCAGCTAATGCCGCTCACTCGGGGCTTCAAACTATAAAAGCAGTAGCCACAAGTTGTTTTATAAAATGCTAAACATGAGAGAAAACCAACAAGAGAAGAGTGCTTGGAAATATGTGCAAAAGTGTAGAAGTGGCTGACAGAATTAATGAAATGTCATTTTGAATGTGCTTTCAAGGAATGTGTTGTTTGTTTGATTTGTTGCTTCGATTTCTTTTCTAAAATGTAGGATTCAGACAAGCGTTAAAAATAGGATAAAGTTAATCATAAGTACTGATTAATTCATATCCTGCTCGACATAGAATGTAAAAATCTTTTCTCCACTATCATAATTAAGACATGAGTGTATCCAGCATGCATTCATCTGTTTACCAGTCTGTAAAGAATCAGAAGGAAGATGCAGATGTTTTACTCATAGGTAATTACTGGAAGAACGTATAATACTTATTTTTATTTTATTTCACTATTTCTCACCTACTTCTGAGAGTCTTTGAGGCCTGATGAGGTAAGACTCTCAGATGCTATATTCAGGCTCAAGTATTTTGTCTATTATTTTGCATCATGGGGCAAATGATAATAATATAATAATATAATAATAATAATAGCATTGTTGTGGATAGTAATCATTAAAATGCTATTGTTCTGTTCACCTTTGCCTCGTGATTTATTAAGCACATTTGTATGACAGTCAGAAAGTCCAACTATCTCTATGTCAGTTTGTGTCACTGAAAGTCAGTATGACTTTTCTATCAGTGCTTAATGCAGTGGGTCAGCCCGCCAATCAGTCAGAGAGCCCTGCTGTTATTGCTGTGTTCTTATGTGTTCCTCGCTGAAACCGTCACACTGGCTGCCCCTGCTTGGCCCTTATATATCACTGATGCTACGCTAATATTGCTGGACATGGATACTCTGCTGTAGATCACACTGGGTTGAGACATTGCAGTGGCAGGGGATGAGTATGTGGCTTAAAGGGATGACCTGCTCCACCTCCAACACACAGCACTGTGGTTAAAGGTTGCTGGTTGAAGCATGAATTCAGAAAAGCTACAAGACACACAAGATGATTCATAAGGTTGCTTCACTGGCTGTGTGTATGTTTATTTTTCTTAAATGTTGTATTTTCATATTACTTGCTGTTTGGATTTATGGCAACAATGATTAAAATATTCACTACTGTGTCATGAATTCACTGCTATTTACGAGAGCACAAGAATGAATTAATGCTGTTAGTACTACTTATTTATTACAAGAAACAAAGTTGTGTTGTTTTGGTTTTGACCTCCACACTTATATGCCTACAGAATATTTTCTGTAGGCATATAAGCTTAAAGTCATGATTGACTTCTTGAATCACTTGCACTGTTTACACATGTTTTACTGTAGAGGGGAAAAGGACACTGCCTTATATGGCAGACACCCTCCTGTAGTAGCAGACAGGCAGGTTTTTGTCCTCTGGAAAACTGCCTGGAAGTCTCAAATGGTTTGATGTTGTTTCTTGATAAATTCCTTATAGAACCTGTTTTCTTTTTTTGTTGAGCTATGCATGTGTGTCTTTAAGTTGCTTTAAGCGACTTAAAGAAGTCCAGACGCTTTTCTTTTCAAGCTCCTTAGACTACGATGACCTGGATGACTGAGAATCTTCACAGACATATGCATGTGTGTGTGTTTTTTCCCTTATTCATGTACTGTGGCTACAGACTGCAGTTGGCACCCTACTACCTTAAGAAATTGATCTCAGCAATTACTTATTGTAGTGAGTGCATTGCATTATAGGTATGATTGACAACGTAGCGCATTGCAGCTTTGAACTAAAACAATCTCTGTCAGACACCTTGGAGTTTCTCTGAGTGAGGCAGACACCAGATGATTTACTACTGACTGTGAGTACACTCACAGTCAGACTGTCAGCTACAGCTTCAGGGGAAAAAAATAACTCTCAGCAGGGGGTCTTTGCCCTGCTTTTTATGATGTTGATTCTT
The DNA here is from genome assembly GCF_018398535.1 of Haplochromis burtoni. Lineage (NCBI taxonomy): Eukaryota > Metazoa > Chordata > Actinopteri > Cichliformes > Cichlidae > Haplochromis > Haplochromis burtoni. The sequence goes on from NW_024582718.1 coordinate 182,390, forward strand.
CCAGTGTTTTTAAACAAGAAACTCTGATGTCGTTGTTATTGTTAAAGGCCAAGCTAGGTCGAGGAGCTGAATGCTTTACATTAGAATATATAATCAGTTAATGTACAAAGCGGCACTTAGCGAGCTCTTTCGGTGATAAGGCTTTTTATAGATGTGCATCTTTTAAAATATATGAATATCTGTCAGTTTAAACTGTAATAGCTCAGCAATAATGGCTGGAGTTGTGTTTGGCAAAGGCATTTATAGATCTCAGCTGAATCCTTACAACTTTGATGATGCACCAGCTTTTCTTCTAGTACTGCCATGAGGTTTAAGGTGGTTGCCAGAAAAAATTCTCAGAAACTAAAAAGTATTTAAAGGAGACGTTGCAGCACCTCCAGTGATTTCATGTAATGCCATCAATGTGACTGGAGTTTTGCTTTGTTTAATGCATTTTAGTGCAGCCTTATATGTGCTCATATGACTGTGAACTCTTCTTTAATCGTAGCCTTGTTTTGAAAGGATTATAAGTCATTTAGTCCATTGCTTTTGGCCGCTTTGGAAAACCTCGTTAACTACTGGAATAATGCCATGGGATTTTGAGCTCAAAAAGTTGTACTAATGATTGAAAAGGATGAAATGTTCACTTTTCATGGTGTTGGTAATTCAGCCATGATGATCCTGAGTCACCTTTCTACCTTTAAGAAAACAAAATGTGTCCCACACATAGGTTTGTGTTACAGATTATTCATAGTGAAAGTCTGTTTTTGTTTTATTTTTATTATTACTATTTCAAAGATCAGTGTTGAATCAACACAGTGATTTATAGCTCAGTCAATGGCCTCTACTGATTAGATGCCTCTTAATTCATCAAGTAAAACCTCCCAACGTCTTGAGACAAAAAGAGTTTCTTCTGAGCTGGGATATGATTTATAGTGTCACTTCCTGATGAATGATTCATTCTGTTTTTTAAGATAATTGAAAATTGAAGTGAGCCAGTGACATGCCGAATTGAATAAGCAGGTGTTGATACCATGCATGAATAAGATTTAAAGCAAAATTTAATTTTAATTTAAAAGCCACTGAGTAATGCTGTTTGATTTGTTGCAGCAGCTTACCTTAAGATAAATTTAATTACTTTAGTAAGGCTTTTCATTGCAAGGGGTTTTGGTTCCCCTCCATTTACAGGTTATTTTTCTCTTTTATATAAATATATAGCGCTGTTGGCTCTCAGTGACTGTATTAATTTTGTTTAATGGTTTGATGATTTATTGAAAGGCAAGTACTTTGCATGAACTGCCATTTGCTGTAAAAGTTACCGTCAGAGAACTACTGAAAATTTGCAAGGTCAAAAGAAAAGGACTGAATCTAAAATGCTGAAATTTGAATGTCACCAAAGATGCTTTGTCTCCTTCTTTAGCATGCACAAGAAGGATAGAAATGAAAACAGCCTAGATGTATTCTTTTTTTCAAAGAGAAAAGAGTGTTTAAAGTGGAAAGCACAGCTTAACTTTTTTCTCGTCTACACCTAAATGTACCCAAAAGTACACCCAACGTTAATCAGCATGTATGGAAAACTTCAGTCAGTCATGCGTTCGAAAACATTACTTGATGTGTTGGGGCCTGACAGTTTTCAGCTTATTTACTGAATATGTCTGGAGAGCAGATTATGCACATATTCATGTAATTACTCAGACACTTTACCCTAATGGGCCGACTAGATGCACTGGTAACATCTTATGGTCCTGCTGATAACAACTCTGAGCCCTAATGTCTACTGAACATGAGGAAATTTGTATTATATAACCCGAGACAATGTGATTGGATCACACGAGCCCTTACACCAGTGAGGTCTCCAGCGCATCCTGGAATATTATGTATTTGCACACCAGATAAAGATGCCCATAAAGATTACTCTCACATTCAGTTTAACACTTCTTGCTTTTATCGAAGTTATGGTAACGTACTGTGTTGTCATCCAGCTCAATATCATAGAAAAATGTCACAACAAAGTAATCTATTCGAGTTTATGGTCATAAATTGTTAATCTTGTTTTTATCTTTGTGACCACATGAACACAAATAATGATTTCAGTAGGAAGTATACTTCATGCCAGCAGCATTTAAGTTATCCAGATAAGGCAGGAATGTATGCTCATCTCAACAAATGAAATAGTCCTTAAAAGAAAAAGAAACAGTTGTATTTTAAACTAAGTCATGATGTTTTTACACATAGCCAAGTGGTTTTAATGTGGTGACCTAATCAAGTAGTTTTTTTTAAACCTAACTAAGTTGTGTATAAATGAAGTTTGGGTCTCTGATTAGAGTAATGAAAAAATTTGCTTCCAAACCGGTTAAAAAAAAATTTCTTCGGGGGCTGAAAAATCACATCCACAGACACGGTAATTGGAAGTGTGTGGTTAAAAAAAGACATTCAAATCCAAAAAAATAAAATATGGTCGTGACTGTATTATGAACCACAATGAGACTGCGTTATGTCTTTGTGTGTCCTGATTAAACTATTTCTTATCCTATTCCAGTGTTTTTCTATTTTTGCTATGTAACTTTGCACTGTCCACTTTCTGCTGCAAAAAAAACAAATTTCCCACATGTGGGACTAGTAAAGGTTATCTTATCTTCACTTTAGAACTCAGTTCAGTCTAATGACTTAACACAGAAATTGAAAATAATGATAGATGCATTTCCTATCTTTAGGATTAAAATGTACTAAATGCATCATGTACATTAGTTAATGTCAGGGCACAGTCACATCATAAAATTTACTATCTTCTATTGGGATGGTAAATTAGCTAATGTAAAGCATTATAATAATGATGTGCTCACATTAGCACTTGCTCAATACTGGCAATAGCTTGGATATCTGAAGGACATGCATGATATGAGATTTCATGGGCATGACGCATCCGTGATGGTCTGTGGAAAATTTCCAATTGGTATCACCTTTTTAGGCTAATATAACCTCTCAAGTGCACTTCATTTCGCTTCCCTATCCCTTTAAAAGCATATATTGTTGCTTCTGTTGATGGACAGCTCGTTTACCGTGCCCTATAATGCAACACTCTCCAGACGTCCTGTATGCTCATTTCCTTCTCATATATTTTAAAACTCAAATTACAGAGGTTTTGTGTTCTGTTGATATTGGTGCTATGTAGAACCTTGTTGGTACCTTTGAAATGTCCCTATAAACATGTCAGTGTTTATGCAAAACAAATGCACAGACATTTATTTGTTTTGCTAATACATTTTACAGCCATGTTTTACTTCTGATTGTTATTTTATACTTGAATTATGAAAAATTCAAGTATAAAATTTTTTAGGCTGACAATCATAAAGTGTTACATGTCATGAATCACTGATAATATTGAAGCTATAAATAACCACAGCTGTATGTGACAGTCTCACATAATCACACCTTCTCTGGCCTTCTGTTCAATTATGCTTCTGTTTTGCTTGTTTTATTTTTATTTACCAGTCTGAGCAATAAAACTAAACTGGGGTGTTTCAGTATTTATGGTTTGCTTTATTTGTGAACCGTATAATGTAACAAATGTAAATGTTCAGATTGACTGGTTCTCATGTAGCGCTTTTCCACCTAGTGCTGTAAACAACATTTCACATTAACCCATTTACACATTCATTTTTTTCTACATGTACATCTTTCATTCATTCACAAGCATTTACACCCCGATGAATGCATCTGAAGCAACTCAGGGTTCAGTATGTTGCCCAGAGATACTTTGGTATGCAGAGTGAAGAAACTAGGGATCAAACCACCAACCCTCCGATTAGTAGATGCCCCGCTCAACTTCCTGAGTCACAGCCATCCTAAATGTGTCAGTCAACACCAGCCTCATCTGTAAACTGTGTTTGCATCCTTGCATTCAAGCCCCTTTAGCTGACTGTTGTTGTGACTTAGCGCTATGTAAGTTGAATTGAGTTGAATTAAATAGGTGTGAATGTGAGTACAACCTGTCCAGAGTGTACTGTCGCCCTATGATAGCTGGATAGGCTCCACCCACCCAAACCCTGTTAAGGTTAAGTGGAAGAGAATGGATGGATTGAACTGAATTGAATTTAACTGAATTTTGCACACTTCTCATCCAAGGTTAAAAATGTAGTCGCTAGTGTATTTATTTAATTATCATACAATTTATAAGATTATTTTAAAAATATAAGATCTTTATCATATTAATTATCTTACCTGTGTACTATTGTATGATAGGATAATTGTTCTGCCAGCTTATTTTCAGGAGTAATGCTGCTGAAAAGACAACTACTTCTTACAGCTGTAGCATAGACTGGAGTTGGTGTGCACTGCACAGATTTTATAGCCCTTACACTCGACTGAAATGATGCTACTACACTGAATTGCGGTTCAGTCTAGCAGCGTCATTATTATTCTTTAAACTCAAACATACCAGTAACATTTTAATGAAAAAAAGAATAATACTGCTTCATTCTAACTTTTATTGATTTCATCTTCTCAGCTTATTTATTTTTTCTAGGCAAATTTGTACTTTTTATTTCTCCACAGTAAAGAGCGAATATCACAGGGCATGGTTTTCGTCTCCACTGTCATTATGTCTCTTATGCTCATCTCATCTCTAAAGACTTGTCATTATTAAAAAATGTCCTCACATCCTCTGGTGTGAGATAAAAGCAATATTTCCCGATATTCTCATTAGCAACAGTTGAGCTCCGCCACACAATAATGAATGACAGAGGAGAAAACACACAATTAGAGTGACAGTCTTCCGGGAAAGCCATGATAGTTATTTCTTCTAAATTTAGGTCCAGTGCACTTGGTGACAAGAGAAATAAGGAGACCCCTGGGATGTGAGGTATGTTCAATTCAATTCAATTTTATTTATATAGCGCCAAATCACAGCAACAGTCGCCTCAAGGCGCTTTATATTGTACAGTTAATCCTACAATAATAGATACAGAGAAAAACCCAACAATCAAATGACCTCCTATGAGCAAGCACATTGGCGACAGTGGGAAGGAAAAACTCCCTTTTAACAGGAAGAAACCTCTGGCAGAACCAGGCTCAGGGAGGGGCGGGGCCATCTGCTGCGACTGGTTGGGGCGAGAGAAGGAAAACAGGATAAAGACATGCTGTGGAAGACAGGCAGAGCTTAATAACAGGTACGATTCAATGCAGAGAGGTCTATTAACACATAGTCAGTGAGAAAGGTGGCTGAAAAGGAAAAACTCAGTGCATCATGGGAATCCCCCAGCAGCCTACGTCTATTGCAGCATAACTAAGGGAGGATTCAGGGTCACCTGGTCCAGCCCTAACTATATGCTTTAGCGAAAAGGAAAGTTTTAAGCCTAATCTTAAAAGTAGAGATAGTGTCTGTCTCCCGAATCCAAACTGGAAGCTGGTTAAGAGGGGCCTGAAAACTGAAGGCTCTGCCTCCCATTCTACTTTTAAATACTCTAGGAACAACAAGTAGGCCTGCAGTGCGAGAGTGAAGTGCTCTAATAGGGTGATATGGTACTACAAGGTCATTAAGATAAGATGGGGCCTGATTATTTAAGACCTTGAATGCGAAGAGCAGAATTTTGAATTCAATTCTGGATTTAACAGGAAGCCAATACAGGAGAAATATGCTCTCTCTTTCTAGTCCCTGTCATTACTATTGTATGTGTGTGTGTAAATGGTAAATGGCCTGTATTTATATAGCGCTTTACTAGTCCCTAAGGACCCCAAAGCGCTTTACATATCCAGTCATCCACCCATTCACGCACACATTCACACACTGGTGATGGCAAGCTACGTTGTAGCCACAGCCACCCTGGGGCGCACTGACAGAGGCGAGGCTGCCGGACACTGGCGCCACCGGGCCCTCTGACCACCACCAGTAGGCAACGGGTGAAGTGTCTTGCCCAAGGACACAACGACCGAGACTGACCAAGCTGGGGCTCGAACCGGCAACCTTCCGATTACAAGGCGAACTCCTAACTCTTGAGCCACGATCCCCCGTGTGTGTATGCATGTGCGCATGCGCGCTGTCTGCAGACTACGAACACACTTGTCCACGTGTAACTTAGCGAAAAAAGCCTCATTTAAACAATTGTGACTCAAAAGGTGTAGCAATCAATGAAGAGACAGAGGACCAAAGGGCAAGGAGTCATTTTCTCACTCAAATCACCACTTTAACCTTCAGCATGTCTGTTGGCCTCACAGGCTCACCTGGATGCCTGACAGCCTGCAAATTCCATCTAGTATTCTGTCCTTGTTGCTGCAAATGTGTCCACACTGGCACCTCACAAGGTGTTGAGAACAATTCAGAAGGCTAAAGACTGATGAGAGAAAAACTGCAAAGAAATAAATATCTATCAGATAAAGAGACAACAAAGGCTTATGTATAGACTGCTTTTTTTGTACTAACTCAAGCTGCTGTGACAGAATTATTTCTTTTTCTTTTTTAGGCTTCTGCATTGTAACCTTGTATTTTTTTTATTGTTCAAAGCCTTTCATATTATTTCTGGGTTTTTTACATATGCATATTTATTTATCCCATCATAAAAGAGAAAGAAGGAGCTTCTTGTAAAGTTGGCAGAGTCTGCACAGGTCCTAGTGTAGTTGACTGTGGACTACTCAGTGAATGCACAGAGAAAAAGTCTGTAGCTCACACTGATTCATGTCTTGCAGTGACACACAACATAGGTCCTCTTACATAGCTTCTTGAGAACAAGGAAATTGTGTTCATCCTACTGTTTCCTTCTGCCTTTGTGTCTCTGCTCCACATTCTCCTTTGTCTGTTGTTATTTTTGTCTGTTTCCCTTACAATCCATCTTCCTCACAGAAAAGACCAGTGCCATTGGGTTTTCTCTCGCTCCACACTGTCCCCCTGTTCAGAAAAACCAGTCTGTCTTTAATGAGCTCTGCGTCTGTGGCTCTCAGCCTGAGGCTGTCCACCACTGACCTGTTGGCATTTGCTTCTCTCTGCCTTATCCTCTCTTACGCCCCTGTTCTTTTTTTCTCTCTCCCTGTAAAGCTCCTTTTCTCTTAGATTAAAAATTAAATGATGAAGGAGATGCTGTTGCATTCAGTCCCCCAAAGCTTCTCTAGTGGACGCCTTAACTGGTTGCCATTACTTACCGGTCATCTTAGTAGCAGCACAATATCTAGTGGGAAGTTTATCTTTCACACAGAAGCTTTCTACCAACAGAAAGACCTTTTACCTGAATTTATTTCTGCTCCTTTAAACGGATTGTTTTTAGAATTGACTTCACTCTTTCATATAATATATCAAAACCATTGCCTCACAGAATAACTGCAAACTAAAATCAATTTTAGCACTTTTCAGGCTGTATTTTCAACCCAACGAGAAGTGTGAGGTTGTACAGGTTGGAACAGCAAGCCTAACAACCAGACATTTGATCTTTAGACTGCACTCCATCAAACTGGGAGGCAGTGGGCAGTTGATGAGTACAATGACCTTTAGCAGCAGATCTGCCACAGCGGACTTCAATCGTGGCTGACTGGGAGACAGGGCTCAGTCACCAGCCAAACTGGAGGTGGTGTACTGCTGCATGACTGGATGCTACAACTGCTCATTTCATTGATCTCCTCTGCAGAGCTCTGCAAATTACAGAGACACACAGCATTTGAGATCCAGCAAGACATCACATTCACACACACCATTGCAGGAAACAACCAATACGACACTCCAACACCTCTCTTTTTCATTTTCATTTGTTTTTCTTTCCTTTTCTTCCCTCATTTATTTTACCCTACCCTTTCTCCCAACCACACAAACTCACGTAGCTACCCTTTCGGTGGACTCGAAAGTACATTTTGACCTTTTCCTTCTGTCGAGCCCCTTTTAAGATTCAAACTAATCTGTCTGTCAGGTGTTAAATGAAAAAAGGATCTTGTTTTGTTCATGTTAATGCCAAAATATTGTTGAATGGTAGAAGTCTGACAAATGTTAAATTGTATTTTATAAGGTTCTACATAAGACTTCAGTACAGGTGCTTAGTGTTGTTATTGAGGCTTGTAAACACAGGTGAAACATGGCACTAACTTACAGTAATTTTGTCTCGTATTCTCTTGTACACATTGGTATTGGTGACTTCTCTTTAATCCAGTAAAAGGAAGAAAACCCACCGCAGCATGTGGTGTTAAACGTATGCGATTTTACTGGCATCACATTCTGACAGAGCATCATACGCTGTAGCACGAGTCAGCCTTCATCTGAGTCTGCTTGTTGCTCACCCTGTATCTCAGTGCAACACAAGCCGCCCACAGAATCTATCGCCATCGCTGCTCCTCCTTCGTTCATACACCAGTTCCCTTTTATCCCATGTCACACCAGCTCCCACTACTTGGATGCTGCACATGTTGTGAAAGGGGGATGACATATAGCCAGAGAGGCACACCAACCAAAATGCTAATGCGCATATGCAATGACTGATTTGTTTATAGGCTGATGCAGAATTGCTACGGACAGGGAAGGATTGAAGCTCATAGGAGGCATTAGGCATTACATTATGGTGATGGTTGGCTTTGCAAAGGTCAACAAAAATTTAAGACATTACACGTCTATTTCTGAATTTTAAATTTATTCTAATTTATATTATATTTTGTAATGATCCACCATCAAAGAATAAACACCATATTTTCATAAAGTACTTTCAGATGTACTATTTGAATCTGAGCCATGTGTTTAATCATTCTTGAAAGAAAACAGAAATTTAGTTTGTCTTGAGATTCACATTTAATTGGATCGTTTTAATTGGAGCTTGTCTAAACATTTGTTAAAAAAAATAATCAACCCGTTATTTAACAAACATGTTTGTACTGGGCTGTGCAAATACAAGGGCAATTAATTAACACTGGTTAGTTGCTGTTTTAAGGGCTTTTTCAGAGAAAATACATAAATCTTAAGATATATTTCCATAAGTGATGACATTGTTAAGGCAGCAAACTTAAAAACACTGTGTCTAGTTTATGTTACTGCACAACCAAGCACACAATGCAGGGATTGTCTCTGAGTCACATTTTTGTTTTGTTCTCTCTTCAAACAATGGACGTACTTAGTCTACCTGCTGATCCCAGTACAGCTAAACAGGCTACAATCTGCAGCTTTGCCAGTTTCATTGTTTAACAGACTTCTTCACTGATTATACATTAATTTTATTTGGGGGGGGGGTCACTACTTTTTTTTCAAATATGATCATCAATTTGTCCTTCTTTTCTGTACTGTCATAAAACATTAAGTCTTTTAAGCAAATTTACTATGCAAAGTAAGTAACTAGTTTGGGTCGTCGTGTCCTGCCCTGTTTCCATATAGACTTTAAATCACAACATTTCCCCACCATTGTACTCTTAAATTGAGTTGTGAAGTTCCTGTTAAGAGACACAACGGCCAAGGTAATGAATTTCCACTCACCGTGTTTAGAGAGATAATTCTGTGCTGTGGTTTGCATAACCTACAAGCCTGACAGCACTCTAAGCCATTTTCACGCACAGAATGCAGCTGCCCAAATAGGAGGTTTGGGGCTTAGAGAAGCTTATACAGGCTAAAGGATTTGAGCCTTCGTCTTGCTCTCAGGAATACTCCTGAGGTTGTATATTTAGTCTGTAGACTAAGAAATGCACAAGAAATGAATTGTTTCCTCGGTTAAAAGTAACACTTTCTTACACTTTAAAAGACCAAAAAAAGTCAAATTATTGGATACAAAATAAACTAAATAGGCGTCTTTTGTTTTAACGTAAGCAAGAAAAGGTCCTGATTTATATTTTTCTTCGACACTGGTTGTATTTCTTCTGACTTCACACTTCTAGTTGCTCTTTCCTAGCCTTTTTTTTTTTTCTGACGTACTTCCTATATCCCTTTTTCACTCACCCCGATGCCTTCACCCCAGATTCTCTTATTTACGAAGGTCGCCAGAGCAACACGTATTTCACTTAAGTGTTGCAATCAGTAGTGACTCTGGGCATATAGAAAATGAGGAAATGCAATGTGAAGCACTTCAGGACAAGTGAAGTGTTACACTGCCATGCAGGGGGGCGTCACTCTTCTCTGTTTAATTGGCCTTCACTGAACAGTAAATCTGTCTTTTCGGCATCGCTCAGCTTCGCCACCGACACCTATCACTGATGGGATGAAAAGGCTGCTATCCTGCTGGAGTCTTTTGTTCATGAGAATAAGTGATGGAGCTATTACCCTGGTTGAACATGTGTAGTCTATTCTGGTTTAAAGAAAGTGGTTAAGCCCAATTAGTTTTTTTACATAGCTGAATGTCACTTATCTCCCTCTGAGAAGTTGGAACTTTGCGCCCTTAGGCCGCGTTGCCATAGCATATTCATGATGAAGTATGCTATGAGGCTTCCTCCTGAGAATTCATAAAAGAAAGCATAAAAGCATAATGCTTATCAGATAGGTTAGACTGTGCTCAGCAACCCAGAAAAGACTTCACCAGAGATACCCCTTCATCACCCCCTCCCCTATGTTCCCTATCTGTGTGCCAGCTGTAATAAAACACAAGCAGACCTGTTTGTGATATCACACATCAAAGACAGAGTGAGTAAAGTAGCACGGAGACTCATTTCCATACCCTTCTAAAGCAATCTGGAGAATCTGTCTCTGGCTAATGTAACAGCCATCATTACAGCAATGTAAAGGTGGAAATGAGATTGTGTTTTATTCCAGTGAGGTGCCTGAGAGGTTTATTTAGAAGCAGAATTTCTCTTCGTTAGCTGCGTATTAGGGTTAATGCACGGTGGAGTAGAAACACAATGGGCAAATCCCAAATTAATAAAACATTATTTGTAATTGTGAAATGTATTTCAGACTGGAGAAAGTGTCTTACTTACACGATAAGTGCTGCCCATTGTTGAAGCAGCTTGGTGACTGAATCATATTCGAGAATGACTCAGCGGCACATTCAGTTTTGTAGTACAAAATAATGAAAAGGTGAGTCACACGCCTGTCTTATGCATTGTGAAATTTAATTTCAGCACCTTAAGCTTTAATGGGAGTGTGTGATTTACCCAACGAGCACAAATTGGCTGCTGCCCGTCACAACCATTTACTATATAACACCTGTTAAAATAAATTGCAATTCATACACTCTTCATTAGATTACATAGTGTTTGTTTTGACAAATCCACCTGCTAGCCTTTTTAGTCTAACTGTGCTGTAAATCATAAAAGATTGAGCTTCACGTCCACATTGGTCTGGGTGGAGCTGCTGTGACTGGTGTGACTGGTTGTGTTGTCCCTTATAAAATTATAATTGATAGAATAACTATATTGTTAACCATGAATGTTGTTGGAACAGCCCAACACAGACAAATTACCTTACCATTTTAAAATGGTATGTCTTGTAGGTAGCTGAAGTTTCAAATGCTTTGATACACTCAGCTTTTGGCCACCTGTTTTAACAAAATTCAGCCCCACCAGTAACTTCTGCTATAAGGAAGTATTAGGCCACACCTGTTAATCTCTGGTACCATTGCCACAGGTGAATAAAATCAAGCAACCAATCTGTGCAGTTTGTCTTTTCAAATGACCCAATATTTGAAAGAAAGACCTCATCGAGTTTCAGTGTGGTAGTGTAATAGGATGCCAACTTAGCAACAAGTCAGTTTGTGACATTTCTTCCCTCCTGGATATTCCAGCTATAAGTGTTATTGTTGCAAAGTGGAAGTGTTTAACAACCACAGCAACTCTGCCATGAAGCAACAGATCAGATAAAGTCACAGAGCGGCGTCACTTAGTGCTGAGGCATATAATAATAACCTGCTGTCCTGATCTTCTCTGGCATTAACATTAGCACAGAAACTGTGTACCAGAAGCTTTGTGGCATTGGTTTCTATGGAAAAGCAGCTCATCTTGGTGTGTGTTATGTGTTAAATGTGTTAATGTGTTAAAGACACAGTACTTTTCTTCATAAGCTTTAGTGACAGCTTGTTTGGAGCTGAATATATTTAAATATTAATTATTCTAGGAGTCCACACTTCTGAAAAACAGTCTGTTCCTTATGTTCCCGAAAAATAATCAATCAATCCTTAAAGATTTAACATGTGACAACACAAAGGCATTTTTTAAAGACATAAAAAGTCAGACTGAATTTAAAGCCACATAATATGAGTTGAAACTAAATGTATTAAAATAAATGTATTTCATAAGCATGTGTTTGAGCAATAAATTAATTATTAAAGCTGTTTTTTCTTTCCCACTTAATTGATTAATGAGATTGTTTCAGTACCAAACAAGATTAAACTGTGCATGTTGACAGAAAGCAAGAATAAACGTTTAGGTGGGCTTCCCACTCTCTTTATATCATTTAACAAGAATGTCAAACATTTAGAGCGCACAAACGAGAGGGAGGGCCTGATTTCTCAAGGTAGCGTTAAAACTGAAAACATTCTGGAACCGAAACATTCTTCAGCACATCTGTGGTTCAGATAACCTAGCATCCGATTTTGCTGGTTACTACTTATAGTCACTTAAAGATTCTTGAAGATCCAACAGAGTGACAAATGACCTTGATGTCTCTGATAAGGCGGAAAAGAATAAAGCCCTCTGGAAAGAGTGAACACTGTTGAACAGAATGCACCAAGGCTGACTAAATCTGCTTTCACAAGTCGGTGTCCTGTGTGGCTTTTGAGAAACCAAATCTCACAACTTCAGAATGCTAGCTGACACAATACTTCTTATACATATTGAACATAGGGGTGTTGTCATTTTGCCCTTTCCCGGGCTCCACAAAAATTGGTATGTCCTCCTCCGAGCTGTAATCTTCTTGCTCTAATGACTGACCATCATCAAGCTCATCTCACGAGAGCACCAAGTGTGACTCCACTTCCACAGTTCTAAGTAAAATCCTGCCTGCCTCACTCAGCCCAACATTTAGTGTCATGGGTGATGTGACACAACAGCCCAGGTTTAAGTAAGCTTTAGGAGCACCGAATGGAGTTGTTGTTTTTAAAGCTAGTAATTTGTTATTTTAATTTAATCAGATCTGTTTCTGTTATCTAGCTTTTTTAATATTAATAAAATAAAACTAAACTATTTACCAAAAATCCGTACAGAAATGGAGTCATTACATTGCATCACATAGTTCTGTTATCAAACCAGACCTGATACTACACCAAATTACACCACTACAGGAAATAAAAATCAAATAAATAATAATTTTGAACAATGAAACAATGCAACATGTTTCTTTCAAGCACAATACTTAATTTTTATTTTTTTTTAGAAATCTAAGTATCTAAACTTTTTTTTCTCAGGAGGATATTGATGTAGATGTAGTTCAGTTGCACTACTCCACAGGACAGCTAATGTGGATGTTTAGCCAAAGGGGGCATTCTCTTAAAAACAACAACTGCAAGAGATGCAGAGAAAACGAAAAGACCTAAACACAATCTCTACAGGAAAAAAAAAAACAGCAGTGAATGGCCAGCTCTCAATCACATTTGAGAGCTGCATCCCTGGGGTGTGGTTCAAATTAGAGGTAGGAGTGTGAGGCGAGCCAAAGAAAACGGCAGGTGAAGAGAGAAGAAAATGAAACAGCTGTGAAGGCTGGCAGTGCAAGTGTTTGGCAGGAAGAGAAAAAGAGAAAGAAAAAAGGCACTTGAACAAATGCTCAAATGAGAAGTGAGAGGGGGGAGAAAAAAAAGTCCACAAGAGAGTCAAAATGAAAGAATAACAGAATTCCTCCCAGATAATTTCTTCAAAAGATTTCCTCAAGGAAGAGCTACAGCCTGGATTAAATTGTTAAAGGCTTGGTGGGAAAATATACTTGCAGCTCAATTCTGTTTTCCTGTCAAGTCCAATATATCAAGGCCACATAAAATTATGGTGTCAGTGTTGTGAAAAATAGCCATATTTTTAACCATCGTGTCTAGGATGTTTTACTTCAGCTTGCCTTATACCCAGTGGCAAGAATGGCAAGCTTTGTTTATAAAAGCTGGCCCCTTTGAGACTGAATGTAGTGGGTTAATTTTTTAAAGTATTATACTGCTACTGGCATACTCAAGTAAAAAGAAAAAGAAAGATAACAAATGGAGATAATTCATCTAGTACTTGTGTCTGTTTATTTTATTTTTTATTTACTGGCTAAAACTGGCTTCTGGCAAAGGTATGAGACTGAAGAGCTGCTTGATTCAGTTTTGTTTATTAGAGTCTGAGGAAAAAGTCAATCTAATTAAATAGAACTAGGTGGCTGAGACACAAACAATGCAGTACTTTCTATATTTATTGTGAGAAGAAAGTTAAGCACTCTTTATAGAACTCTTTGTTAACTAAAAAGCTTTAATGTTGTTGTTGTATCCTCACCTCAGCACAAATATATTGAAATAAAAGTTAAGTAATTTTGCTTGTCTAGCTTTTTTTAGTTTGTTGGATGAGATTTATGTGGCAATAATTGAAGAGTGTAATTCTGCAGGTGCAGCAGATATTTCAGTATAATCATTACTGAGCTCTCATCCTTAGCAACAAAAATATGTGACTTTTTAGCTGGTTAAATGTTGCTACTGGAGAACATGGTGCTCGTACTTAAAGTAGTGCTTCAGGTTGTTAGCATAGCCCAACGTGAATTTGTTCACTCTATGAACTAATTAGGCATTTAGCTTAAGAGGGAATGCTTACTGCACCACTCTGTATTCAGTCTATTTAGGCTGATCGCTGTTTTGCTTCATCGTTTGGAAATACTCCTTTAGCACTACTGCGAAAAACAAAATATTGGTGTCTGCTATTCGTCGCATCACCTGTCTACATCAAAAAAAGACCTTCAGTCGGAAGCAAATGTTTTCATGTTCTGCTGGCATTTTTCATCTGAGATGGCAGCTGCTCTGAGATACCAGTGATCACTGTGTCACATCACTAAGCAACATATTTGCTGTTTGTTGTGACATACTTATTTTCATGAGTTGTGTCTGTCTTCAGTTGGCAGTGTCAGAAAGTGTGTGTGTGTGTCATCTATATATTACTCACTACTGATACATAGTTGAAGAAAGGAATAAAGGCAACTTCGGGATGATCTTAAGCTGTTTTAATGCATGCATTACAGTTTTTTAAGCGTTACACAATAGAGGTACCAGTGAAAATTTAAACGTCTGATGCATTTGGAACGGACATTAAACGGTCTTTAACCTGCCAGCTCCCTATAGTAGAAAGTCTGCATGATGTCTGATTCTGCCAATTTGTGCCAGTGTGTGAATAGCACATGTAATAGTCCAATGAATTCACAGCGAGCATGAGCATCCTGTATTTTGCCACCTGTGCACTCTGTTCAGACAGCACCTTCGCATAAACGTGTCATCGGCTGTGTGCTCCATATGAGAGTAACTTATGACGTTGTCCCCGAGTTGTGTAAAAGAAAAACACTGTAGAGAAAGAAATATATGTTAATTATACAAAAATAAATAAAATAATAAGAACAGTAGTGATACTTTATTTATTAAACTCGCAGCGACTCTACTCCCGCTGGACTCAATTTGTTCGAGGTCTTCCCATCAGACAGGCGGTTCAGAGCTATCTACACACAGACAAAGAGGCTGAACACACAGCTTCTTCCCCAAAGCTGTAACACTGATGAACTCTGTCTGTAAATAATGTGGAGTCTCAATGTGCAATATTCTTCTGTTAAATTCTGTATGTTTACACCCCTCAGATATATATGTATATGTATTTCAGTCTGTAAATACCTCGTAACTGTTATCAGAAGTAAAGTGCAATATTCTCATTTCCAATCTCTTTGTATACATCCTTCCAATATGTGCATATATTCATATGTATTTCATGTGGTTCCATAATGTAGTGCTTTACACATCTGCCTAACAAGTGAAAGATTCCTGGGAGACACAAATCCCGTTGGGGTTGCATCAGGAAAGACTTCCGGTCTGAAAACCTGCCAAACATGCGGAGGTATCTGCTGTGGTCGTCCTTTGCGAATAAGGGCGCAGGCGAAAGTAGATTTATTTATATATTTTTAATCATTTTCTAAAAGTGTGCAATCATTTTACATTCTGTCTAATTCTGCTGCTGATGCACTCAAATCATTAAAAAGGACTCCTATTGCCCTTTTTATGTAAGTATTTTTTAAAAATTATACAAAATTACCACCTCTAATATAATAAAAACATAAATGCTATGCTTTTCGTACGTGTCAGTATTTATCTCTCTTTGAATATTATGCACCGAGCATTATAGCATTATTGTAATTTTGTTTTGAAGCAATAATAAAAGTATTCTAAAGATATATTAAAAGTATTATAAAGAGTTATTGATTGTGATGTGAAAGATTTTATGTATGTACCCTTGTGGCTGCCTGCCCAATGCTTGGTGCAGAGGGTGGTTAGGATTATCCATGATGGATCACAGTCTGTGACTTCCTTTCCACCACAGCTTCAGAAGTGTTCTGTTTTCAGCCAGCCTCCCTTCCAGTTTATACAGTCTGTTTATGTCACTAGTCCTGATGGTGCTCCCCCAGCAGACCACAGCAAAGGACACTGCTCTCTTCACTGACAGAAAACTTTGCAGCACATATTGAAGGATTTCAGCTTCACTGGACAAATCAATGAGCAGTCAGTGAATTTAAAACTATTCATATTATTTAAAGCATTAAAATATTATGAATAATAAAATAAAATAAAATAAAATGTAATCAGTACCCGGTTAAAACTGCTATAATAAACATGCATACATACATTTCAAAAAATACTTCAGTATTTAAATGGTGCCATTAAAATGCACATGCGTAATTATGTGGAATATAATTTGGTTTGGGGGTTGGGAAGGGACTTTTACCCTCTGACAGCTGGGATGGGCTGGAACTTGGCCCAGCTGTCACAGGGTGAAAGGCGGGGTACACCAGGCCTCCAGTCTATTGCAAGGTTGACACACACAGACAGATAATCACTCGCACGCACACATATGGGCAATTTAGAATCAAGGATTATCTTAACAAGCATGTTTGTAATAGTAAATTCAATAATTTAGTTTAGTGAAAGGGACTATTCTATTTTATGTAGTATTTAATATTTGTGATCTTAATTGATAAAGAATAGATTGATTGAAAGCAGAAAATATCTTTCGCTGCAGACCTGAGTGTCATTAAATTTCGGATTGAATCTCTTTCTCAGTTTAACTGCTGCTTGAAAAAATGTCCATACCCTTACCAAGTTGAAGCTGATCACACTGGATAAAAAAATAAAACTATTGAGAAATTAAAATGAATTGTGGGAATGGTCATCAGCTGCCCAAACAATAATTGTCTTTCTGCTTTGTTGTAACTGTTAACACTGACAGAACACCAGAGATGCTGAGTAAGAGTGGTGCCCTGCTTATATGTGTCCTTGTTTTCTCATGTGAATTGAGACAAAGTCAAACTGGTCATTAACACCATTGATCTTTTTTTTAAGCCAGGAAATCATGATCGACTTGCTGCTCTCCAGCTGATTGAGGTTGAACTGTTCGTCTGGATGGCTGCTCTTAAATCTTAGGTGTGTCCTGCAGTGTCATGAAAACATATAGGGTTCTATTGTGGCGTGCCTATAAGGTTTATATATCAAGCTTTGGTCATTAAAAAAAATACTGTGCCTGGATGTGAGTAATTGTAAGTGAGTTGTGATTTAGCACCAGTGGACACCCTGCAGAGCAGTGTTGTTGGAGTCTGCGAGTTTCCCTTCATTTCCTCGCTTCTTCCGTTCCTTCATCCCTGCATTCATCTCTCATGTGCTCCCTTCAACCTTCCCCCTCAAAGCAGAGCCTGATTCATTTTCTCAGTAACAGCCTCAGTTCCCTGTGATTTATATGTTTATGGTCATTACTGACGTTGAGTAATACATTTCCGTTTTTTCGCCTCTTCTCCGTCTTCCCCCATCTCTCGTTTGGCAGAGCCCTTGGGTCCTGCAAGGAATATCAATTACTGTGTTTCTGTTTAATCACAGTCTTTCGGTTCCTCGCACGGCACCACTTTAAGGCTGGAAAAAAAGAAAAAACAAGTTTTGTTCTTTAAGGTTTCTGCTGGTTAATAGTGGTTTTGACAAGGATTAAATAAAACAGCAAAGACTAACGGCCTTCTTGCTCATTTCTTCAAAGCACAGGGATACAATTTACTTTCATTAGCAATAAACTCTCTTCTGTGACTGGTAGGAATTTCTAACTGGTTATTTTGAACATGACTTATAACATTTACTGTCACAACTGCACCATAAGCTAAGAGCATGAAGTCATCTTTGTTACTAAGACCACATTCATGCTATAGTCTTTCCTGCTTGATTCTGAATTGCAGCTCTTGCTTGCTTTATTTTGGATGACTGATTGTGTCTATTCCAGGATGTGACCCATATCTGATACCATGTAAACTGACAGCAGAGTCAAAAAAATAAGCAGAGAGCAGCTGTAACAAAGAACATTGCAATCTGTCTTCTTACCCTTTGTTCTTCTACCATTTGTTTCAAGCACATTTCAGTTACAGTGGATGCACTTTCTGGTTTTAAATTAAGATGTCTAAAATAAAAACAAATGTGCTGTTTTGCCCCCTTTTCACATTCCAGTGTCTCATTTTTATTCAGTCATGCTGTCAAGGGTGCCAAAATGGTGAAAGATGCACATTATATCCGTTTATTTTAAAGAAACTCTCAAGTATAAAGTGAAAAAAAAGATTCAACAAGAGTATGTAAGTAAATATTTTCCTATCCCAAGTATATACTTCTTTTTTCTGTTATACATTAGTTAATTTCATGTTAGTTGGCCAGAAAATGAAAATTGTAATATGTAATTATGGCATCTACAGACTCAGGAAAATTGTAGATTAGCTGTTTGTGAAAATAAACAGTACTAGTAAGTGTCAGCTGCAGCTGTGAAGAGCACAGTAACTTCCCGTTCTTAGCAAGTGTTTGCCTTTCTGTTTGGGTTAACAAAGCTGTGCCAAAAGGAAGAACTGGTCATGCTGTCACTATGACAAAGGTGAAAATAACCCTGGCCAGCTATTTACTATAATTCACTATCTGGAGTGAAGAACTTTTATTTTTTTGTTTTTGCTTGTTTTAGTCAAACAACAGCAAGGGACGAGAAGCTGGGTGCTTTCAGTACAGTATTGCCTGCAGGGAATTTATCAGCTTTTGGTGGAATTGTATTTATTTTACTTTAAAAAAGATAGATAGACAGACAGATAGATAAAACAAGATGCTATTTAGGGAATACAACTATCCAAACCTACCTAGCCATGTGTGAAAAAGTAATTGCAAACAATTCCTCCACAGCAATGTGAAATGATGTTCACCAGTTATTGCAAACACTTGATAGCTGCCAAGGGTGGCACAACCAGTTATTAGGTTTAGTAGGCAATTACTTTTTTCACATAGGGTGAGATTTGGATAGGTTTAGTTCCTTAATAAATTAAGTCATATTTTAAAACCTAAATTTTGTTGCAGAACTAACCTATAAATTATTTGAACAAAAAAGGGCTCCTAACTCAAGAAAAAAGTTAGGTGCCTTTTCAAGGGATGATCCACTTCACACAATAGACAAATAAAAAATACATATTTTTAAATTGTATCTTTAGGCACTTTGTTACTAGCAGCTTGTCACAAAAACACATAATTTGTTTCCCGTTCTTTAGTTAAATCTAACACAGACAACCCAGAAACAACACCTTTTGACAGGCATAAAATAGTGTTTTTCTATCAGTAAGGTGATTCTCAAAGAACTGTTACCCAGAAACCTGGCATAATTCAACATGATGTGCAAAATGTCCTTAGAAAACTGCAGGAATTGAACAAGTGGAGGACAAAACAAAGAAGTGACAGGCTCAAAAACTTTTTTACAGCACAGAAACCGTATCTAAAAGTTTTGTCCTTGAGAAACAGGAAAAGAAAAAATCAAGAAAAACTTGACACAGTACCTGAGCGATGCATCTGGCCTTTCAGGTGATCCATCTACTAATTCCTGAAGCCTCATCAGAAATGGTTGAGTAAAAGCATGCCTCTTTTCACATAAGGAAGTGAAAAGAGAGAAAATGCTGAGGTAAATTATACAGGAACTGGGCTTAACTGGGCACCTCTGTCATGGTTTGGGGCCACATTTTAACCAGTGGTTTTGGAGATCTTGTCAAAACAGATGGAACTATGAACGCAGAAAATGTAGGTAAAAAATGCACTTGAAGTGACATACTTGGCTTATATGTTTCTCATTTTGGACATTCATTAAATCTTTGCGCCTAGGTGCTGGACAAGCAGCATCATTAGTGGTAAAAATATATATATATATTCTTCCCTATATTTTTATTCAAGATTGTTTAAGATTGTTATGTTATATAACATATCTGGTCATCCCATAAATTCTAGAACAATAACTAGAATTTACTTACAATCAGTTTGTTTGAGGGCTAAAGCACTGATTCATGCAAAACATTATTCCTGAAATTCAACTGGAGCAGGTTAGTGACAGATGTGTGGCTTAAGTATACTGCAGTGGCAATTTCCTAAATAACATCACTCAGCTCTTCCCAGAAATTGACTCAGTCATTTGCAGGAGGCTGATGTCACCCCCCAACAGTATTTACACATACACATCAGCACATTGTCAGCATACTGACTTGCAGTCATTTGATTAGCAGAGAAAAGGTTTCGGGAGGTATAAGGCTCCAGCGAGAGCAAAGTCAACCACCTCATTACTGGCTCCTCGTCAACTACATCAAAGTAGCTTCCCAGAGTCATTCACTTGAAAGTTGGTGGTTAACACCGGCTTTACACCTCTTGATGGAAAAGATGCTTGGGTTTTTCATTTGGTTGACTTTATATTTGGGCCCCACTGCAGCTACCTTCTCTATAATTTTCAGCTTTCTCAGCACAGAGCTCTAATGAACTGTAACTCCCCATACAGTATGTCCTTTTTTTCCTCTTTGAATTTATTTAATCCAGCCAGGTAGCAACCTGCAGCATTTATCAAAGAGGACTGAGACACTATCCCTTAAAGGCAGGATTTATTCCCCTTAAGTGTCTTAAAGTTCACAGGAGTACAATAAGTTTATTTCCTTACATAAATAATATAGTGCAGAGACATACTGAAAAACAGTCTTGTTAACGTAGAGGTTGGTTGGGTAAATCAAAATCTACATAAGCCTTGAATCAGTAAGATTGGTGAAATAAAGCGTAAACAAAATATGACCAATTTTCGGCTCTCAGATCCTTTATCCAGTGGGAGAAAAACATACCGCATAAGGAGCTTACTCTAGAGGCGGAAGAAAAACTAGAAAAAGAAAGAAATAACGAAGATGCAAGTAGCTCTGTCCTTATCGCTAAGATAACAGAGGATGCTTTTCTTCCCTAAGCTGTGTTTTCACGGAGGAATTTCTCCACTGTGATGCAAACATCATCTGGCTTGTAAATTGGGCATGGAGGTATAATACCAAACTACTTGAGGCTGTCACTGCAGCTCCTCGGGACATAGTTTAATGACTGCCCCTTGTTGATGTAGATGCCATGTGGCTTTACTCTGAAAGTACTGTTTTTCTTTCTTTTTTTTTAAAGTTTTATTCTCTTCCCTCCATTTGATGTAAATCCACACACGTGTATTTTTTATGTCTGTTTTTATATTATCTAACACTGACTGCCGGTGTGAACAGAAACGTGCATGTTTGAACATGTCGTGGCCAAACACTTTGAGCTAAAAGAAATTAAAAATGATTTTTAAAATGCATCAGCAAAGTGAGAGAGTGAGATGGCAAGAGAGCAGCAACACCAAAGAGGAGAAACATTACTCTGCCATAATGAAATAGAAGTGACCTTCCATCTTTCAGTGTTAGCTGTCTCAGCTGCCTGAATTAACTTTTCCCATCATTCTCACTTCTCTGATGTAAACGGCATACATGCCACAGCACAACCTTGCACTCTCATGTTTATTAATTTCCTTCGGCAAGAGGTGCGCTAAATCATTGACCCTCTTTCGGTGCCTCGTACTCCAGCTGAGCATGGGAACGAGAAGGGCGTATTGATTTTGCCCCCTTCTAATCAGCCGCTAGGCCCTTATTTGGGATGGGGAAATCTCATATAGTGAGCGCCTGTCAGCACCTGTCCAGATACTAATCTTCACCAGTTGATGGCTCTCTAATCTTTTCACCATGTACAAGGCTGAGGGGGTAAATGTAAAGTATTAAATGTCACATTAATTCTTTGGACATCCTCCAGAAGATATTTGATCACTCTTTGGATATGGCACTGTAAGCAGTGTATGCTTTAATTTTTTGATGGTAAAGGATATAATGAAAGCGTAACACGTTTCTCTCTTAATAACTGAATCCTTGGCAACAAGCCTAACTCTTTTAATACCTTTTTTTAATTGTTTTTTAATTGCTCAAGTTACCCTGCATTTCTTTTCTGTTTTCCTCTCATACTGAATGTAACTGCAATTAAAGCACAACTATTCCCTTGTCAACTTGCCACCATATTTCCATTTTATGATGCTGTTTTTTGTCTGAGGCATGCCTAGAAGTTAGATTTAGAAGAACAAACAGCTGTACAGGGATAGCCTCATTAGGACACAGAGGTTTGTTGATTAAAATGTGACTCAAACCTTCCACCCACCTGCTTAGGGAAATTGATATGCCTTCTGCAAGACATGCAAATTTAGGACCTGGCATTATGTTTTAAAGATAGTAGATCCTGTAATGCAATATGCTGATTAGTGATGGTCCTGATAGATGGATAGCTGGGAGAGTTAGAATATAAAAGCCTTCAGGTCTAAGGCTGCTTAACAACCTCTTTGTGGAACTGCAGAGATCAAAAACGGTGGTTGTTGCTACCCCAATTAGCCAAACCATCCACGTCCTTGACAAATTTTTCATTTTACTAGAAGATACAATATAATCCAGTTAGCAAATGAACGAAATCCAATCTTGTTTTAAATGGTGATGAGTGTGTCAGGCTCCTGTGAGTGTTGGCTCTCTAAGTCTTGCAAATAAATTGAGGTACCCTCAATAATCTAGTTACTATAAACTCCTCCTTGGAGCACTTGTCATATTATCTGACATGACAAATAGATCCAAGCTGAAGCATCTAGCTCCCACCTTCTCCCTCACACTGCTTTTGCTCCCCACAGGCCTCCCTCCTTCCCTTTTTTCCCCACCAGTTTCCCCTACCTTGCTCCTGCTCTCCAGAGGTGCAGAATACTAAACTGGGTACACAGATGCACCGGGTCCTTACACTGAGATATTCATGTGTGATTGCAACAGCTGAATCTGGCCTCAGTTGACAGCCCATCATCTATGGCGGAATAGAAGTGGAAAAGGAGAAAATGTTTGTTGGCTGCACATTTTGTGGCAGTGTTGGAGTAGCTGTTACATGTGTGTTTCCACACGTCTCTGTATGAGAGACTGAAAGCTGACAGGGGAAAAAAACCCTCACTGCTTTTTTACAGCATGCATGTGCCTGCTTTCAAAAATGCATTGATGTGTTGAACACTAATGTGCCCCACAATATCTGTGTCCTGCCTCGCTTGCTCTCTGGCCTTGGTTAAAGCAGCATTGTGTGTTCCAGCTCATGAGTGATTAAACTGAGTGCCAGTGCGAGCTGCTGAGCTCTGACTCTGACTCACACAATGATAATTTTAGCAGCTGACATAATGGTGTTACTGTGTTATCATTAAAGTCAGTGGCGATAGAGTCAAAAAGAAATTTCTAAAGATTTAGTGGAATTTTTTTCTTTTAATTGCAATGTTTATTGTTCTTGTTGGTTTTCCAATCTTGTGTTTTTTCATACTTCATTTGCATTACAACTGAAAAATGTGCAAATAATTACCTGCACCATCTGCCAAGCACTCAATATGACCTCATAAAGTTCACACTCTGTGTCACAACAACACAATTTTTGTAGTTATGGATTTAAATCAAACAGTCAATATCTGAGTGAAGTGCAGGCTGTCGGTTATAATTTAAGGGGTTTTACAAAGATTTGGCATTAACTGTTTAGGAATTACAGTCATTTTTATGCACAGTTCTCCATTTTCAGAGGCTTGAAATTAATTGGACAATTGACTGACAAGCACTTTTGTGACCAGCTACCTTGTTGTTTCATAACAAACAAAGCAGATATAATGTCTGAAGTCCATTCACAGTGTTGAATTAGTATTTTTTAAGGTTTTTGCTGTAAGTTTAAATATAAAGTCCAAAGAATAGTGCATATCTTTAGGTGTAAATAAGTAAACCTATGAACAAGATAGCAAAAACGTCGGGAGTTTAAAATTCAACTATCACGGTCATCGTTAAAAAGAATGAATACACTGACCAGCTCAGCAAAACCAAAAGGCTTGAAAGACTGCAAAAGATGACAGAATTCATTACTGGATAGTAGACTAGATACTTCACAGCATCCAGTTGAGTCAAGAACCCAGTCTCAGGGATGTAGGCATATTATTGTTAAGGCCTACAGTCAAGGCAAGTCAAGGCCTTCATGAATGTAAAATAAGGTGCAAACCACAGGTTACACTCAAGAACAAGAAGGGCAGATTAAAATTCTACAAGACCCTGCATAGTTCTGAAAAAAATATTTGGACAGATGAAACCAAGATTAGCTTTCACCACAATGATAAGAAAACACATTATGCTCTGTTTCAAATAGACAGATAATGGAGGCAATGTTGGCACTAGTGTTTATTGATCATGTGACTGGTGATAGTTAGCACAGGGCTACATTTTCTGATAAGATTGAACCAAAATGCTGCAATGACGATCATACATTCTTCACAGTGAATATGGAGGAAATCTAATTTGGTGATGTCCATAGGTTCAGGCAGTAATTGACCATCAATGATGCTCATCTAAGTATTAAATCCTTGTATTTAAAATTATGTCCAGTTACTTTTAATCCTGTGAAAATGCAGGACTATGTGTCAAAATGACTGTGAGTCCCAAACAAACTCTGCATTTCAATCACATATTGATTATTTGATTTGTCTTTGTCCAACAATTTTATGGATCTAACTGTAGGTGACAGCTATTGTAGTAATATTCTGTCGGTGCTGTGCTTTTGGAAACCGAATTTCCCAGAGGAACCCACCTGAGGGATTAATAAAGTTTTATCTTATCTTATCTTAATGGCCACAGAAAGGGGGAAAAAAAGAGGAAAGAAAAGGTTAAACTGAATATGTATGATAACATTCGAATATATCTAATTTGCCACGAGTTTGAGCTGAAATTGCTGCATTTTTGAAAAGCTGTGAATCTGCATTAATGAGTTAGACTTGCAGTTTTCCATAATTTATTGGCTTCCAAAAAATCTGCTGGGGAAAACTTCACAGAGTTATTTTGAGAAAAAAAATATATTGCCAAGCTAACTCCTTGCTGTTTCTGAGGGCTTCAGTCACTACCATCTCCTTTCAATCAGAGCAAAACCAAGAGTGTTCATGCTGTGTCGCTTGAAGGAAATTTAAGTCGCAATCCATACTGAGTTTTGAGCAACTAAAGTCTTATTTTAGAGCAGTGTGAAATTAATGACATTTGTTCAGCAACCATAATGAAAATCTTTCGCTGACAACCGAGTTTCTAGCTGAATGTTTTTAACATTTTTTTTCCCAGACTTTGAAAAAAAGTAATGCTGCGTATCTGGGAAGGAAGCAAGACAGCAAATGTCATGATTGTCACATAATTCCTGTGAATTATTTGCATTGGTGTCAGACTGCAGTAATGGCAAGACAGACAAGGACACATTATGTCTGAGCCAGAGAAAATACCCCAGACTTTCAGACCACAACCTCAGCATATTTATGTGATATACATGCAAGATGACTTCAAAAATAAGCGTGATTGGCTATTTAAAGGCTTTAGTGTGGACTAAATCGATGCATGCATACCGAGCGAGTTTGACAAGCACTTTTTGGTACTTATGAAATGATGCAGATGGAGGTCTTCAACGCAGACTGACTAATCACTGATATTAGCCTTGAGATCCCAAAGCTGTGTGAGTCTGGGTGTGCCCTGATGAATTTGCTTCATGAAAATGCCACCAAGTGACATATTTAAACCATTCTGCTTGATAACTGCATGCCTCTTGGCTCTTGTGTTAAAAGGCAGCCTGCTTACCCTCTGGTACTCATCTTTGTAACACTGGGACACAGACGGGGAAAGGTAAAACTAGGAGAGCGATGAGATAGAATCAGAATGAATCAAACAGAGGTAGAACGAGCACAGGCTGACTCAAAATGGTTGAAAAGGAGAAACAGGAGACAGAGGAGACTTCAGCGCTGAGGTAATGGGTTAGTCTAAAGTGATAATCACATTCAGAGGGAACCTGGTGCCACAAAAAAGAGAGCAAGACAATCAGCGAGCCACAATTATTGCCCTCTGACCCAGCTGCGTTTGATATGTCAATCAAAACCAGAGGGAAAAGGAGGCTCTCGTGCTCTCGACTTTGATCTGAACAGGCTGGTGCTTCTATGAATTCCATTGATTTTAAAAGCAAACATATGATGTCTTTATTGATTCCAACTGTCTGCTCCTGTTAAAATCCCATCTGGCATCCATATACAGCTTCAATCCAGCGCTAATTGCTCGACCTTAACAATTTAGCTTTGTCTGTGTCCATTTCAGTCTAGTCTTTTTTTTTCACATTTTAAGTACTTGGCAGCCTGGCTGCTGCCAGCTGCATATCATTATTAGATACCCGCCACTACCTAGTGTGAATTTCAAGCATGTCATAAATATCAACACCACTTGAAATGCAGGGCCGTCACTGCCACATGGAGCTCACTCTCGTATGAACAAATATTTGCCGGTGTCTTTGATTTTGGTCTGCATCACAATGAAAGCCCTCTTCAGATTGTCCACTGAGCAGCAACCTCTTCCTTCCTTTGTTGTCTGCATTGCTTCATTGTCAGCGTGTAGTCCAAGGAGCTGCAGTTGAAGGGGTGAAGGGGAAGAGAAATAGTCAGAAGAAAGTAAAACTCAGAGCCAGAAGGGACCTCTCTTTGAAGGCTTTAGTTGGCACTGATGCTGTGTCGAAAGTGAGGTGGGCTGTGGGCTGTTACAGGCTATATACATCGACTTCAACTGAATTGTGTTCCACCTTCATCATGGTTGTTGCAGACTTGTGTGTGCAGCCCCAGTTTCCATGTTACACTTTTTTCCCTGCTTCACTTCATAGAGTGAAATAGACTTGCTCGTGTAAATGGATTCCTATATGTACTGGCAGGTGAATATGTACTGATAAAAAACGATAAGCTTCTTTCAGCTGCTCACTTATTCGTGGATGATCCTCGTATTTGATTTGGCACAGTGGGTTGGATCAGAAAGGCGATTTGTGCCTTCTCACAGTCTCAAACCGGGGATCTTTTGCACCTTAGTCGAATGCATTCACTTTCAATATGTATCGTTACTATATACCCAGGGTGAGCTTATATGCCGCAGTAATGCACAAATGTAGGCAGCAGACTGTTCCAGACTGCTCCCCCTGCTCTAAACTTTTGAGGCACAAATATTGTAGGTTACTGTGTGGTCTTGTTTCCTAACTGTGAGTCACAAAGTGAACAAGAGAGTGGGAGGATGGGACAGTGATACCACAGGTTTCTGTAGGCCAGAAAAATACACTGGGTCAGAAGTAGAGAGATGCTAACAGTTACAGACACCCTTTTTACAAAGCAAACATTCAGTGACCTATAATTGTGTAACAGTTAGTTTGTCCAATGACTACAGTGTCTGATTTTCATGGTTTTCATATAGAAAGGTGTGGAGGTGTGCTGAATCAGAAAAAAAAAAATCTGGTATGCAGGTGTAATAAAATTCCCTGATGCTAAAACAACTTTCAAACACTGACGATTTTGTAAGGGGGCGATTGGCCCTGCGTGTCGAATGGAAAAACCAAACACACAGTAAACTGAAAAACAGCAGCTCCCACATTTCGTCTCATAAAAGCCCATTAGTCAGCACCCGTGATTGTGAGGCCACCAGTGAATCTACAACCTCCCCGAATCTGCTCTTAGATGACGTCAGGTTTAAAAGACACGGCTTGTTATCTATTAATATTGTGTCATTATGACTTTTGCCTACAAAGGCTGCTTTAATCTTCTCGCTTATCTTCTCAGTGTAGTGCAGTGTAGTGCCTTCAGTGTATTTATTCTGAGTTATTGCTGTAGTAGCCAAATCACATAATCGCTATATTTGATTATTATTGCTATATATTTTATTTATTTTACTTAAAGTAGACCTGGCATGCTTGGTTTCACCTCTCTATTTTTTATCATTAATTCAATTAGTGTGGCTTTGCTTGATTTACAGGTTAAAATAATCCGTATTTGTCCTACACTTGGTCTTGGTTCTTCGCCTCGTTTAATCCACTCATTAAAACAAGCCATTTTAGCTCCTTTCTCTTTAATTCCACCTTTCTTTAAGTCACCATTCTTCTGATTTGCCATCGCTTGAAAGCAGAAGGTAGTGAGTAAACTGTGTCCACTCTCACTTTCAGACACCCAAAGATACACATACACATTTCCCAAAATGTGTTTGTGTATTTTACAATGCTGTGTAAAGCTCTTGAGTCCTTCCTCATTTCTTTAGATTGTGTTAGGAAAATTGGAAATAGGTGCCCTGAGTTGTTGAAACATGTCCAGATATACACAGAAACACAGTATATACAACAAAACACAGTTTGTATAATGGGCTTGAAAGTCAGCATTTGGTACGACCACATTGATTCTCCAACACATGATCGGAGGCCCTTTTTTTCTCTGTTAAGATGATCCCACACTGCCTCGGTAATGTGGAGGTATTTGGTGCTTCGCTCTGTGTTTTTCTATCCAGGTATGCTTTTACTGCATTAGCAGTGTGTTTGGGATCATTTTCATGCTGAAACATGAAGCTGTTGCCACCAGATGGTATTACATGGTGAATCAAAATCTGATGTCACTTTATTGTGTTCGTAATTCCATCAATTTCGACAAGCTCTCAAACACCACTGGGTGGAATAAAGTCTCAAACTGTCACAGAGGCTCCACTGTGTTTTACAGACAGGCTGTAGACACTCACTGCTCTACCTCTTTCCTGATCTCCTCTGTATATACTGATGACAACTTGAACCAAAAATGTCAAATTTGCATTCAACACTCCATCAAGAGTTTTTACACTGGTTTTCAAACCAGGTCTTGTGTAACTTTGCATACCTCAGCCTTTTCTCCCTGTTTGCCATCTGAAAGAATAGCTTTTTGACCAACACCCTTCCACTACGACCATTTCTGATGAGGCTTAGCTGAACAGTAGCTAAGGTGTTGGATAAAAGGCTGGATGATCTCTCAGGTCCTGTGTCAAGAAAATTATTTTGAGATACTGTTCAACAACTGCAAATAGTTCTTTAAGTCTATCACTTCTTATATATTGCTGTGTGTCCAGTTTGCTCAAACTTTTTAGTACTCTGATTTTTTCAGGAGAGACGTCACACCATGCTAAGATATGCCAAGCATTCAAGCTTCAGTAGCTTTTTAGTAATAACCTTGTAGATGCAAAAATACTATTTTATGCCTGTCAAACTGTCATTTCATATCTCTGGAATTTTTCATACACTGAACAAAAAAAACAGCAACAGATTTGTTTTTTGCAACAGGCTGCTGATAACAAAGTATCAAAGGCACAATTGAAATGGATAGACACAACACTGGTTCATCTCTTGAGTTAGATGCACTTTTATGCTTTAATGATTTATAGGTCAGTGCTTCAGTGAATTAACAAACAAAAAAAATGTTCCTCTGAAAATAGTCTGGCACAAGAACTGGACTGAAAATGAGAGAAAAAGCTGCCAAAGAAAAACTCTGAAAGACCTTAGAAACCCCTGAGAACGGTTGGTCGAGACCACTTTAAAAATAATACAAGAAAGTCTGGAAGACGTTTGGAAGAAAAATATGAAGAAATGGAAGAATCTTTAGAGTTTTCCATCATAGGTAGTGATGGCAGGACACGTGCTAGCCTCATGAGACTTTTTAAAAAAGCCATTATCTGTAAACATGACTAAACTGCATTGTCTCCTATTGTGAGTCAAGCTCCGTCTATCACAGAACTGATTTTCCTATTATGAGTCGTACTGTATGACAGGTCATGAGGTTACTTTTAGCCACCTCTGCACTTTCATAAATGAGAAATGTGTTGTTTGGCAACAGCAGCTCCCTTAAAAAAATAGGTCATTGTTCTCTCCATATTGTTTCCTCCGAGCAGAGGAGCTTCTTCGAATAACACTATCTCTTTCAGATAGCAGTCCCCCCAGCTGAAAGGTGAAGACAGAATATTGTGTTATAGAGAACAGCATCATTGCCTTTGGCCTTGGCGTCACTCTGCCCCAGCATCTTGTGGGAATGGACCAGCTCGGTTCTTGTTTACTCGTTCTTTGTTTTTCCTCCGCATGCCGAATCCATTGAATCTGACAATAAAGCAGGAATATGAATACTTGGATATTGATTGAACACTGCCTCTGAGCAAGTAATACTGTTGCTTTGGTGTGTCAGCTCTTTTTTGTGATATCTTTATTTTGTCATCTTGACTTTCCCCTCCTCTCTTCAAAGCCTGACTAAAGTCAGATTAATAAGGTTTACATAAATTATCAGAACTCATCAGACATCAGTTCAGTCTGTCAGTTTGTGTGTGTATATGTGTGTGTGTACATGTGTAGACATCTTTATGAGGACAGAAAATTGGCATGACGCTATACTTGTGGGGACCTACAGTCAGTTATGTGGACAAAATGCCCATCCCCACGAGTTTGAAGGCATTTTTGAGGCTCAAAATGTGATTTTGGTGTCAGTGTTGCAATTAAGTTATGGTTAGGTTAGGTTTTGATGGTTAAGGTTAGGGTAAAGGACTATTAAAGCATTATGTCAATTAGATGTCCTCACGAAGATATGAAAACGAGTGTGTGAGTGTGTGTGTGTAAAGGAAAGCGAAAGTGCGGATATTTTCACTGCTTCATGTTTTCTCTGTTTTGGGGTGTTTTTTTTAAAGCGGGTATGTTTCTCTGCATGTGTGAGTCCATGTGTGTACATGTGTGACTATGCGTGTTCTGAGTAATGGGCTTTGTGCATCCTCTCTTGCTGACGGCTACGATGTATCCATGGCAACGCCAGGTCGATCCTAGCTGTAAGCGGAGCTGGTGAGAGGAACTTGAAAGGGAGCATTAAAACCTCTCCTCTCATCTGCCCTGCGCTCTTCTCACTCCGACAATGGTGAAATGCACGGCCTTGTTGAAATCCTACCCCAGGGGTGTATACTGTAGCAGTGACAGCGAACACTCGCACCTCAACACTGCCATCTTTTGACCTGACACAAGAATGTATGGAAATGTTTATGTTTTGTTTTCATTTGTGAAAACATAGAGTTGGTTTCCCTGAAAAGTTAAAGTTAGAAAAACAAAATCTCAGAATGAGGGGTATCTTTTTAAGAATTATTTCAGAAATGTAATGCACAAGAGACAAGAAGAAATGTGGAGAGATGGAGCAGTGAAATAACAAGCCCCAAAGGTTTTAAATCAGATTTCAACTGGGCCCCACATATTGGCCAACCACTGAACCTGTTCGTTCATTCATTCAGAGAAATTTAGCTGGAGCGTTGTCACATTTTAGCTATTCCAGTTAAAATCTCACAAAGAGAAAGAAAGCAGATAATCCAAGGAATGGCATCGATCTAAAAATGTAAAAGATAAATAAAAAGTACTTTGGGCTTCACAGTTTGTATCTTCTTGCTCTTAAAATGTTGCCAATCGAGTTTTCTGATGCTTTGTGATGACACCTTCAGCCCTGAGGAACATCTACAGGATGAGATGTGCTGCTGTTGCCCTCTAGTGGATTTCACAAACATGAAGGAATAAAACGACATAAAAGGAGAAACAAATGGTGAAAAATGGAGCCAGACAATCAAGATGTATCCATTTTGAGGAAAGCATAGTCGCCAGAACAAACACAGATTTATTGTAACTCTGTCAGTGTGGCTATACTGATGTAGACTGAGTAATTAAAATATTTTGGCACACAAGGCTCAACTTATTTTATCCAAAGGGTCACTGCACTGCTGTTGCACAATTTAATTTTCTCCACAGTTTCACAACTTAGCATTTCGTTCCAAATCTAAGGCGTTAGTGTTTGTGAATATTCATGCAGTAGTACTTCACTGAATACCCAGAGACTTCAGCTGGGGGAGCTCCATGACCTTCTTGTTAGGTCAGGTTTGATACCGGAGGCTATCTAGTGATCATTAATAAATATTCAAGAACCACAGCCCATCAGGGTCTGCTATGTCAAGCAGCCTCCTGCATAAAGCTGCAACTCTTTGTGGTTTGCTCTCTTATCATCAATAGTTTGGGGGTTTGTTTTTTTCTTTTCTTTAGACAGTCTTCACAGAAGTCTTGTTCCTTATCCACACTGTTCACTTGATATTTACATTTCCTCCAATTAAATCAGACTGGCACATTACGGTAAGGCGTTACGCAACGAATCAGTTGAGGTAATGTGTTTTGCATTGGTTTTAGAGGTTTAGTGTGTCTATTCCTTTGAAGTATCCTGTGGTACCATTAGGTGTAGGTTTTTATTGTAAAGTGTGTTGTCATCCCCCTAAATGCATCTACCATTTCATTTTCTGGCACCAACATGTTTCTGAAAATAATCTCAGTTGTCTAATGGAGGTGGATCAATACAGATGGCTCGGTCTCATACACTTCCTTTTCATATCACAACCAACACCACCTCTGGGAATCTGCATTTATCACCATATTCAATAATGCGAGCCTCCATCTGAGATGTTTTTTCTCTCGCTCTCTCTTCACGACTTCTACATATTTGCTTTCAGTTAATCTGCTTTCCACAGAACTGCTTGCAGCTATGTGGGGGTATGTAATTTGAGTAAGATCTGTTGATAAAATGAGGCATTAGATTGAAATAACAATGGGCAAATGGAAGTCTTGATTAAATTCCTTGACTTCTCTCCTTGGTGTTTGCTAATTTCTTGAGCTGGAATCAGACGTAAACTGCCTACCTTCTCACTCAAATTGTTCTTAAAGGAGCATTTACACATTAGCAGCATCGTGCCTTTCTCTTTACTTTTATTAAAATCTTGATTTGGTTTAAAGCTCATCGCAAACACAAATCCTACTGCAATCCCACTGATCTCTGCACTGCATATTCTAATGACTGACTCTTTGCTTAGCTCCAGTTGTACTGTATCTATAATACCTAGGTATTATTTCCGTTTGATTACACAATTGTGCTGAGATCATTTTATTTTCAGAGGATGAGTGAGTTCAGTCCAAACAGTGCAATCAGCAAAAATTTATCAGCCTATTCAGTGCTTTAGCTCTTACATTTTCTCTCTCCCATTGCATCAACACTTCCTTTTTTTTCCTGTAAATGGTGAAACTCTGCCCTAGCACAGTGACCTGTAGCCGGGCCCAGCGGGAGTATTCTGTGTCCTATACTTCTCGTGGCTTCACCTTCTTTAGCCTCCTCCTCCGTCCTCTTCTTCTTCTCTTTTTTCTTCACTCTTTCGAAATTGTCTAAGGGTTGGATCTGCCCCCAAGACAAAAGGACAAATCCAAGCAAGGCATCTCACTTCATCTCTGAATGGGTGTGGATGGCAGAAACCAGAGTGCCTATACTAGATTGTTTGTTCGCTTTGATTCAGGAGTTGTTATGACTTTTGGGACCATATTTGTCCTGTTAGCTCAGTGTTTTTTGAATCAGTAGCCAAATAACGCATACTTTTCTTCTTGAATCATTTCATTGTTTCAGTATTTTGGGAGTTTTTTAAGGACTTAGACTTCTGGCTTCAGCTTTATTGATTCACTGTTTTCACTATGCCGCTCCGAATTATGTGCACCATCTCCTTTTCTGCTGATGACGAACCTAGCAGGGGATATGGTAGCGATGGTTTTGACGACCACTACAAGCGGGTAAAGAAACATTATAGTGATGGAGACTCACAGGAATGCCTGGATAGGTGTAGTCAGGTAGATGATTGCACTGATGAGGAGGATAATGTTAGCGATGTAGATGACCTCGCCACTTTTTTTGGCAATTGCTCGCTTCACGGAGCTAACCACGTGTTTGTAGAGGACAGTAAGTTTGGTTTTCGCCAGGGTTTGTGGGCACTGGTCTTCACCTTAGCACTGTCTGCTTTCATGTATCAAGTAGTTGACAGGGTTATATACTACTTCCAATATGATTATATTACAATGCTTGACGAAAAAGTGGCAAACAATATGACCTTTCCCGCTGTAACTGTATGTAACTACAACTTCATACGAAAGTCTCAAATGAGCTACAGTGACCTGATCTTTATGGGTCCTCTTCTGGGCTTTGAAGAAGGCATGGCACCAGGATTTCCCCTGGCTCCAGAGCCAGACCGCCCGCTGGGCTCTCGCTTCAGTATGGATGAGTTCTACAACCGCACTCGACATCGCATGGAGGAAATGCTACTGGAGTGTAACTTCAGAGGTATAGAATGCGGCCCCGACAGCTTCACAGAGGTAATTTAATCCAAGACCCTCAAGGCAAGATTTTTTTTTAAATAGTTTCAAAATATTAATCTTTTTGGGAACCGTCAGATTCTGACTTGGAAATAATCAGTGCAAGTTTGTACTTCGTGTTATCCATATATTTGCAAGGTACTCTATGTGCATCTGGTTGACTTGATACTTCTGATTCATTGTTAATATTGTATCAAGGGATGCTGAATTCTCAAAAAGCAAATAAGAAAGACTGCCGGGTTTCATCAAAGCCTTCTGTTAATGTTTATTTTGATAAAATAGGAGCATCCACTAAAAGCTAGTACTCCAAACTGTTATGCCTGGAGAGGCGTTATCACGGAGGAGGAGATCGTAGAAAATAACTGAATCAGAGGAAAGTGTTTATTTATTGCAGTGAGGTCATTCAGCTACTTAAACCCCAAGTCACTGCTGTAAATGAAAAGGAGTTTCCAAGTCAGCACGTCTGTCTTAATGAAAGTCTGTTGTAAATTTTTTTGAAAAGAGCAGACATGAGCAAGTCCTATTACCTAAAGTGGCATACTTGGCATACAGCTGTTGCTAATGAATTAAAGAGGCACTTTGGGCCATCGTTGTTTTGCCCAGAGGAAACGTCTTGCTAGACATGCATTCCCTGAATTTTTGGTTTTGTAGCTGCTGCCCTTTTTGTTCTCTCGTGGTTGCACACAAGTAGAATACTGAATTGCCAAGTAGTGTTGACGTTATTCAGCTATTGGTGTATTGATTTGCTTGACCTTTGCGCAGTTATGGATAGGTCTGTGTGGACTGCTAATGGATGTACTAGACTTACATGAGAGGCAATTACTTTATGTGTAAGTGCATTTCTACGATGTGTTTTTTTTCCTATTTTATTCAACCTCTTGTTTTCATTAATGTGCAGCTTGTTTTAATCATTAATTGTTAAAATACTTCAACAAGATTGGTGCAAATTCAGAGGCAAAATCTATTATGTAAAAAATAGATTCTGCTTCAAATGTTTGTGCAGTTATTACAGCGTGACAAGTGTCCTGATGGATAGTGAGGAGAATTAGAAACACTGGGTAGGAGGGAACAGATTGCTTTTCGTGTAAAACCGATGATATGTCTGATGGCAGAGATGCTCTGTTGCACAGATGTGACCACAGGTGTGCCTTGAAATTTTGGCTTGCCCTTTGGGTGTTTCTTGGACACAAAATGTTTGAAAGGTACAGCTTTTACTAATTAGTCAGTGACTCGTTTTTCAAGTGAAAAGGATTCACCTACTGATGTTTCTTATTAATTTGGTGAGTTTTTGAGCTGTTGGACAAAAAAAGAGTGTTTGAAGAACAGCATGCCAGCTTGTCGTTACAAGTGTATGACACTAACAGACAAAATACAAATCAAATCATCATGAAAATTAATAATCATTAGCAGTTCTTTGCTCAGATATATGATTTTATAGCCATAAACATGACTCTTGATGCAAACTGTAACAAACACATGTATTTATTGGTCACAGTGAAGATTAAAAGATAGAGAGAAGCAAACTGGCTCGAAAAGGAAGAATAAATGGATGCATCAACAGGACTGTTTGTTTTGTTTTGTCTTGTTCTTTTATTATGAGTATCACAACATTAACCTTGACACCAGCTCTGATATTGTGGGATTATCTGTTTCAGATGTGGAGAGCTGTACAGGACTTCATCCTGTCAGCCAGAACTCACACATCAGTTGTAAAAATTACCATCTTGGATGGTAAAGATGTGGAGGTAAAGGCTGATAAATAAAAGGATGAGAATGTTTTATTACATCAGGGAAAAGCCTCAGGTGGAGGGGCGAATAGTAAGTTAGGGTTTCTTAAGTGCAGTGTGTGCAATCAAGAGGAAATTAGTGATCCCGCAGTGAGACACAATTGTTGCCACGGTGAAGAATAGGAAAATAATACCTCCCTTGTAAACATACAGAGGTATTTTTGTCATAAATTCTCCATCGCTACGAGGGCAAATGCTGAGCATGTTGACACAAACAGGCAGCATGGCTTAATATTTGCACAAAAAGAGAGCAAAAAAAGTAATTTGACAGCAGACTATAGATCTTACCCAACATGTATTTATGCAGGAGTCAGTGTCTTACCCCTCCCACACTTGAAGAAGTTCCCCGGTCAAGTAGTCAGTATAGCAAATGGAAAACGAAGGGCCTTTATGGCCACTGTCCTTGAAGTGAAGTAGAGCCAGCTGTCATCCTCCACTGATACGCTTTCTAAAAAACAAAGTACTGCAACTGCAGTGCAGTCTGCCATTTTATTAGCATTAAAGGAAGTCAATGAGCAGGTTTATTCAATGTCAGATTTTATTGCCTGAGTGTAGCTCGAAACTCATTCTTCGTCCCATTATTTCTTACTTTAAATTAAATGGGCTGTTCCATCAATATCATCAATCACAGCATTAAGTACTTAACAGACTTATAATCAAATAAGAAGCACTGTTGTCCTTTTAAAAGCAGTCATCTTGAAAAGTATTTAAAACATCTATTTTGAATAATTAATAATGTTTTATAAAACTATATTTTTCAACCATTCTTACATACTCCTCCTTCAGTAAGCATTGTTTCAGTTGTGCTTGAGAGGAAGACGAGAAAGTGCTTTACTGGTTGTCAGCTGGTCTTATGTATGTTGCGAAATGAAGTTAGATAATAAAGTTGGACGTGCCGTTTCAGGTCAATAACATTAATGCATCAAAGCACTTAATAACATGTGGGTGAATTACAGAAAGCTGTGTGAGATTGTGAGTGGTAACAATGAGGGGTGTACGTTGTTTTATACAGCATATACATATATATATCTGCTGTCTTTGTATACTGTTTTTGACAATAACAAGCATGTTGTTGCATGTTGCAGCATTAAGGCTGAAAATTTGACTAACACAAGTGACAAGTAATCATTTATCTGCCACGTCTAATAGGACTAATTATAACCATTGTCAATTTAGCTTCAACCCTTGTGTCTTACAGCCTCCCACTAATATAATCATTGATTGCTCCTT
This sequence comes from Haplochromis burtoni, assembly GCF_018398535.1. NCBI lineage: Eukaryota > Metazoa > Chordata > Actinopteri > Cichliformes > Cichlidae > Haplochromis > Haplochromis burtoni. The sequence continues at coordinate 219,858 of NW_024582718.1, forward strand.
CAGCTCGTGCTTTATGCAGCAATTATAAACCAGTGCTTGCTCATTGTTTTGTCACTCAGTTTCCAAAGTAGACGCTTTGAAAATTTATAATGTGCTGTGCTGCTTTGAGACTGTTCACGGACAGGTTTTATAACCAGCAGTTAGGCAAAGTATCCCCATAAGATACTTAACCAATGTGTGTGCATGTGTGTGTGTCTGTGTTTGTGTGTGTGTGTGAGCAAGCTTTAAGTGAGTTAGCATGGTTTGCATCATTTTGGGTCTACATATCAGAATCAAATGCTTAGCATATTAATGCTCGATCAAAGCACTAAGTTGGAGCTGGGGGGAAACGGTCGAGCAAAAATGGTGAAGCAGTAAAAAAAAAAAGTTGTTAACAGAAAAGAAAAAATGAAGTTCTACATTTGCAAATCACACATCAAGAACGAGGTATAAATACTAACGCATTAGCTCTGTATTTCTGGCAGACACTGTTTGTATCAATACCTCACTTAACTACAAGCATTAATATATTTCTTTTTTTCCTTTTCTTCCGAAGACCAAATCAGTAGTGTATTTATTTTGCGTAATGTGGCATTTGGCAGCATCAGTGGTCCCTGAACCTCTGCTTCTCCTTGTTTATTATTTCTCCTAAACAGCCACTCATGGCCTTGCAGACAGAACTGAGAAGAGGAGGTGAAATGATTGATTGCTCTCTGTCTGTCTCAGTCTCTGAGGTTTTCTGTCCATTCCCCCTCTCATTCTGTCTTTCTGTCCACCATCTCTCTCAAGTGTTTTTGCATCTGAACTGAATGTATGCGTCAGTGCTGTAATGAGCTCCAGCTAAGGGCTGGGTCAAAAGCGAAGCTTGGCTACTGCCCCACCAGATAGATGGCTCAGGTTGCGGCATTTCTGACCCAGAGCAGAATGTGAGATCCCCTCGGAGCAGTGATCCAAATCCTTGCTTCCTGCTCCAACCTGAGCCCATTAGATACAGCTTGACTTTCTCCCAAGCTCAGCATTGTCAACAGAATGCTCACTCACTGGCTCTGGTTACGCCCTTCTCTTGTCTCCTCAAGAGCATCAGTCTGAATATCCCACAGACAGAAAGCAAGGCAGAGAAACTGTGGGGAATCTTTCTTATTTATCTTTTTCCCAGAGGAAGGAAAATGAAATGGCAGAGTTGGCCGCCCCATCTGGCTCTGAGCTGTAAATATTTGTTATGGTGCAACACTTAACTCGTGCAGCCGCTGGGAAGAGATTGTATCAGTGAAAGTGTGATGTAATTATCTTAATTATCTTAACCGTATGCTGTGATAAATGGGATGGTAACAAATTATGTTAAAAAAATAACAAGCATAGTAGCCATTTGTTCCACCCATGAAGACTTACTGAATATATCACTCGCAGCACTGAATATGTGCTGAACTTTTTTAACATGTACCCATATTTTCTTTATATCTATATATACATGTTTATTTATTTATAAGTTAAGGGCAATTTTTGGAGCTTGACTGTTTCATTAGTAGCTACACATGCAGTACGTTCTGCTGAAATACATGCACTGGAGCAACAGACCAACAAACACTGCCTCATCGGTGTCTGCAGTGCATCCAAGTGTTAATTTAGCAGTTTCTCTCTCCCTGCTACGCAGACACGTTGTGAGCAAATTGAGCCACAATAATGCATTTCAAATTCCAGGTTATGAAAACAACTTTGATTAATCTCAAGAATAGACTCAGTCTGAAAGTGGTCATTACATTCTCTGAGTTTGAAAAGGCAAGCGCTGTTGAAATGCTTCATCCCTTCTATAAGGTGAGGGCACCAGGCTATTAAATATTTATGCAAACGCTGAACTCAGATGACTGTCTGATCTTTCGTTTTTGTCCGTTATTAGCTGTTGCCCTATTTCCTCCACAGCTGTAATTTATGTGAGTTACAGAAATTTTAATTCGCTGCATTTCTAATTCACCATTGAAAAAGATCTCATTATATTTCCCATTTAAAACTGTCTAATCATCTTGTTTGTTAAAACTCCAGCTCTTATACATCTTATTTCTACTTTGTTTTCAAGGCTTTTCAGACAGTATTTCATTCTGCATGCCAGCACGAATGATCCCACTTTTGCTGGAAAGTATTTTAATCAAACAGTGATCACAAGGGGGCAGTGTTATACAATGATTTTACAGCCTAAACTGGCTTTTATGTAGTTCTTTGCCCTGAGATGTAGCATGCTGCTCCTTTTTTCATTTTTCTTCTTTTTTACAAGAAATCACTCAGAAATATGCTTAATTCCATCTTTTAAAACCCCTTTGATTCCCACTACGGCACAACATCAGAGTCACTCAGCTGCAATGACCGCTATCCCTTTTAAGCTTGGTGTAGAAGCAAAAAGCCGCTGCCAATGGAAACACAGTGGTTGCAATTTTTGAAAGCACCATTTTCCTAAGGGATTAAACTCTATTTGTGTGTTGCAGGGATTAAAAAATAAATATTACAAAATCAAACATGAGCTGAGATTTGTTCAGCACTAACAGTCTTGGCAGATACCCATCCCTCATTCATTCTCTGTCTCTCTCCCTTTCACTGTCTTTCTCCTTTTAGACGTCACACTGTTTCTGTACACTAAGGACTAAAGTCCAGTAGGAGGAACACTATGACAGTCTGTCACTGTGTCCTATCTCTCTCTATCTGAGTGATGGATCAGTGTTTTCAAATGCACCAATTTTAATTAAATTTTTCATCCGTCTTCTTTGGAAGTTGGCGACAGGAGGTCCAGCAGCATTTACTCCCTGTTCGGAAGACTCCAATGGAATATAAAGCCTGGGTCCTTTAAATCGGACAGATACATCTCTACCTCTCCTCAATATCAGCCAGCACTTCATAACACAAAACTAATTAATCATTAAAGTGGAATAAATGAAAGGAGAGAACTTTCACTTTACTCTCTGACAAAGATAAATGATATCTAATGATGTTAAAATGAGGGAAACTGCAGTCTTGTTGGAGCAATTATATATGAATAAGACATATGACTAGTGTCCTATACAGGGCCAATAGCCACTTACGAGTAGCTAATTAGGCTGATGAGAGGGCCTTAATGGCTTCCTACAGGATTATTCCCTATAATTTATAGCAGAGCTGAAATAAAAGGTTTGGCTGTAAATGACAGCGTGAATGTCAGAGGAGCTGTGAGGAGAAAGGTAGTGTTCATTTAAGGGCAGTTTCCCTTCATTCTCTGACACTCACTCTCTCACTGTTTTTCTTCTGCTCTTATTGTGTGTATATACAGGTGGAGACCAACCTTCAGCGCCGCACCAATACATTTGGGAGGATAATTATCTATTGCAAACTCTCATCTGTTCTCATCTGGGTTCAAGTACAGGGAATAGCACAAGAAATAAATTTTTGAAAGGTTTTGTGTGCGCTGTGTGTGCAGTGGTGAAGGATGCCTGAAGGCTAGAACATGTCTGTGCCAAACTGGTATTCAGTTTCTCTCTTGTTCAGGGTTTCATAGATGACTGCATCTGTCGTGGTCAGCAGGGCTCCTGTGGGAACTGGGTGGGTCTTTGTTTGAGAGTGTAGAATCAGCAGGACATCTAATGGATTTGTGTGCATGGCTTTTCAATATATGCATGTGTCTCTGTGTATGTGTGTGTGTGTGTGTGTGTGTGTGTGTGTGTGTGAAAGAGAAATAAATATAAGACTTTTTCTTTTTTATACTTACTTATTTATATATTGTTATTTTGTATTGAATATCAGTACTGACACACCATCAGCAGCTGATGCTGGCTTGGTCACACAGATGTTGCGCGATGTGATTTCATTTCATCGATTGGACTTCTTGCTGAACTTAAAGGCACAAAAATCAATTCTTGGCCACAAGGGATAAGACAGCTTCCCAAACAATTTAACAGACTATAAATGCTACAGTCATTCTAGGCTTGACCAAAATTATTCTGATAGTGTGCATTGAACTTTCAATCTCATTGTCTTTGAGATGGCTCCTTCGAAGACTTGGACCTGGTCTGCAACCACTCACAGTTGGTTGCAATCTTAATGAAATGCCAATAAGACAGAGTCAGTGTGCTGTCACTTTGTGATTTAATGGGATCAAGTTTATTGCCATTTTAAATTCACATTATCTTCTTACTTTCAGAGTTCCACCACAATTTCATGTATTTTGAACAGAAATTTGGAAGTTCCTTCAAAAATAGTGACGTAATTGCTGAAGGACAGGGATTAACTGCAAAATGACATACAGTATGGGCACTTGACAACCTCGCTTTTATGTAGAAGGGAAACCAAAATACAACAAATTAGCAAGACGTTGAGTCACATTACAAAGCAATGTGCCACAATGTGCAAAGCAAAGTTCCACTAATTTGTGCAGGCTGGCTCAGATTGCTTACACCATATTGGGCATTTGTCTGTGGTTAGAAATTAGACTGCTCTTGTTTACAACCCTTCACCAATCTGAGAGTGATTGCAGTCAGTCTGCACTTAGAGGTTGATCAAGCAACACCCTCAACCTCTGGGCGACCAGTTGGTCACTACAACTATTTGCAAAAAAACAGGCAACCAGCGATTCTTCCTAATCGTAAGGAGGTTGCCGTGCTATTACTTTACTTTATTTACTGAGCCATAAGGGTGTAACTAGCAACTTGGCTAGGACAATTTTCTATATTTGTCTGGCAAATATTTTTTCACTTGTCTTAGCAACATTATAATTCTATTTGATGTTAAATAAATTCCATAACGTGAAAAATGTAACTTACAAAAAATGTTTTTAAAAACTTTTCTATCAATACCTCCTCTGTGAACATTATTCTGCCTGCCATGTTGCAAAAGTTTCTTGCGATAAACACAATTCCAATAACACTAACAAGTAAAGAATTTGAGTTTAGCCATGCAGTTATTTTTTACCATGAAAATGTGGAAACTATTGATGAAAGGACAAAATTGGCTTTAAATTGTGCCTCAATACAGTGCTTAGATTCCTATTTATTCTGTAAAATTTTCAAGAGTTATGATCATTATTTTCAATCCGCCAGCAAGCAGGCCAAAAAGAGATGTCTTCTGTGAGAAATAGGGATGAAAATTTAAATCCTCAACCAATCAAAGAAAAAAGAGACTTCAGCAGTCTGAATTAAGAGAGTAGAGTTTGTTTGTTCTATCTCCAATTTCTAGCTCTAATGGGAAAAACAAATCTTACTAAAAATTTTGTAACTAATCCCCACTTGGTCTGAATCACACAGCTAAAGTTTTTTCATGGAAAGAAGTAGGCCCAGTGATGTAAAGAACGGGCTTTAATATTCCACATACAATCTGAATGCGGAATATTAAAACCTGTACACTGAAGTTGAAGCACCTGTGCTGCTCAAACACAATACCACCAACCAAAAGATCCAGTCCTTTGCAGACTTTACTATTTAAAGAATCCAAACACATATCTACTCAGTCACTGTGAGACACTTTGGACAAGACCAGCACTACCTTCAATGTAAATGAGCTCAAAATTGTAAACAGGCTGTCCAGAGCTAATGTTAGTGGAAGGTCTATTGATTGCATGGTCGTTGTTTCACCCTTGAATCAGATGAGTCAGTGTCTGCAGCTGTATTGCTGTTGCATTTGGGCAATGCAACAGCAATACAGGCTGATTATATTATTCATTGTCAAGACCTAATAACCACAGCTGATGCAAATCTTAACAGCAATAAGGTCCATCGAAGTAGCAAACAGTTAAAGAATTACTGGTGCCTGAGGGGATGTGTGCCTTGTTCATTCTAATCCCCACCTCTCTATTCAAAGGTTTATATCAGGTCGTAATTGTTCTGCTATAGACCAGGAGTTACCGTATTAAGGGGGAAAGAGCAAATAAATCATTCCAGCACTTAGCTAGTGTGTCTGCTACCTTCTTTGCACACATACACAGTATACATACACTCTCTTTGAAGGCATCATATTACGTTCAGTATCTTCAGAGGGGCTGTTATACTGCAGACCAAAATGAAATCAAAATGAAACATCCATTTAGGTGCAGCCCACCGTGCAGCTTTGGACTGTCCTTTTTATCCTTTCTGGCCGATCTTCCAGTGTGTTTGCAGGCATGCGTGTCTGTTTTCTTTGGGAGTTGTCAGCCAGTTAGACCAAAAGTGGTCTCTTCTTCGTTAGCCCCGTATTTGTTACATTTCTGACATCTCCCTGACATAAAGGGTAAAACAAAGGCATGCACACACACTGCACTTGCCCGCAGTTTAAAAAGTTATACTGTGTTTTATTGCACCGAACAAAAAAAATGCACATATTGAACATCAGGCAAGACACTGAAGTCTGTTGTTTATTTGTTTTCAATCTGTCAGAATATGCTGCTTAATAGTAGCCCATAGGCCTGTGATTGAAGACTATTCTTGAACTGGACAGGGATTGAAATAAGATTAGTAGAATGTGACACGATATCTCCCGAGGATCTCCCGGATTCTTGAGTCAACTGATGCTGGAAAAAAGCAAAAATCAAAGCCGGGATAATATTTTGAAGAAATACATGAGGGTGTTAGTTGATAATTGATGTGAACAGCAAATGTTGTAAGTCAGCTACACACAGTCACTTTGCTCATCTGTTGTTTGCCAGGAAATAGCTCCGACACATACTGCTTAAATTAAAAGACCGGCTTCAATCTTTTCATCTCATTCTAAAGGCAAATGAGCAATATTCCCCCAAGATCTCTTCTTTTGGGTTAATTTCTTTAATAACGACGTGTAATCTTGGATCCCACCCAATCAGCCCTAGCCACTCGGATAATACATTTCTTAAATTAGCCCCTAATTCTGCATATTTATTACAACCACGTCATTTTCAGTAGCACAGGAAACTCATATCTACAACTAATAAGACAAATGGATGGATTAGGTTTTCCAAGGAGGATTCATTTGTAAATATCAAACAGAAAGGGACCATTTATTTCACAAAGGGCCATTCATTCATTTCTCCCTCAGCAGCAAATCGGAGGCATCAGGCCTGTGGGGACTGGGAGACTGTTTGCTATAGCTAGCAGCCGTAGTCTGAAAGTCATTCATCAGAACCATTTCCCCTTTCCCAAACTCTCCCCAGCCCAGCTGTCATGATGCTGCTGAGATAAATTAGCTGTGTCACCCTGTGTTTCCCAGTGCAGGCAGGGATACTCTTATTGCCTCATGTGCTGCTGTAAATATAAATCTTCCCCACAATACTTGTACAGTATAACTCTTAGATCGTTTCGCAAATTAATGCCTTGATGCATGACAGATTGCTGCTATACATGGTGGTGCTGTCACACAATATAAAAGAAGAGGCTTTTGAAGGCAGTTTGTCCAGCGAATAGTGATTACGCTATGAATCATAACCAGAATCCAGCTATTCATATTATTTGAACATCTGTTCCAAAGCTGGAAACAAATTTTTTAAGTATTTATTTATTTATTTATTTATTTATTATAATGTTTGAAGTAGCAAAATGTTTACCAACTCAACACCTCAAAGGCATGGCACTGTGCAAAATGACAACCAGGGCTTTTAATGGCTTGCACTAATTGTAGTGATTTCTAAACTCTCTCATATTAGAGATGATTTCTGGTGGTTTTATGAACATATAGATATAGATATATATATATATATATATATATATATATTTATATATATATATATATAGTTATATATATATATATGTATATATATATATATATATATTATATATATATATATAGTTATATATATATATATTTATATATATGTATATATATTATTATTATATATATATATATATATATATATATGTGTGTGTGTGTGTGTGTGTATATGTGTGTATGAATCTATATTTTATATATGTAATTATATGTATTATATGTAATATATATAATTATGTATATATAATATAATAAATATTGAATTTGTGATGATTGATATATACATTATATATATATATATATATATATATATTTATATATATATATATATATATATATATATATATATTATAATATATATATATATATATATAGACACACACCACACACACAGTTCCATCTTTGTAGAGTGGCAAAAGGCTGAAAAGCAGAGAGAGGAGTAGGAAATAGAAATGTTTACATTTTTTGGATCCTGTGACGAATTGGTTACATTTCTTTAAGAAATATGGTATACACCAGGCCACCAGGCCTCATAATAAGAATTTAAGTATTAAAACATATTTCAGTTTGAATATATATTATGTAAACTTTAATATAAATGAACACTAAGTTTACAGTGATTTGTAAATTAAATTTTGGTAGTGAGACATCACTGCAAAAAGTATTTAAAAAAAAAAAAAAAATCAACAAATACATAAAACTCAAAATCGAATTGGTACAGTTGTACTGTGTTTTAGAACGCTCCTCCAGAACCACACTGTGTAGCTTCATAGGTTAAATTGTTTTTCATGAGCTTCACAATTTTTAGATTTTTATTTTCACTCTGCCAGTCAACCAATATACTTTACTTTTTCACAAAATGTGAGCCATATTGTAAATTATTGTGCAAAGATCCTTAGGAACCCGTATTTCTTAATAATTTGCTAAGAAAATGGAAAATAATCGCATTGAATGATTAAAACATGTGCAAACATACATGGAGACATAGAATATAAAATAAGGTAAAAAAAAAAAAAAAGTTTGTTCAATTCTAACGGGCTTGGACATCAATATTATTATTCTTCAACAGAGCCTGAACTCTCTCAAGAGTTCTTGTAATTTATTTATGTCGTTTTCAGCAATAGTTCTTCAGGCTAAGGACTTTCAAAGCTCTTCTTTGGTTGTTGGCTGTTTGTTCAGTTCTCTGTCAAGTTGATCCTACACCACCTTAATAATCTTGAGCTCTGTGGGGAGGCCAGTACATGACTGATACTTTTGTGTGTTTTTCTATCCAGGTATGCTTTTTCTGTATTAACAGTGTGTTTTGGATCATTGGCATGCTGAAAAGTGAAACTGGCATCAATCAGACACTTTCCAGATGGGTTGTTGGATCAAAATCTGATGGTACTTTTCTGGATTCATGATTCGTCAATTTTGACAAGTTCCCCAATGCACCTGAATGCAGTTCAAAAGCCTCCACCATTCTTTACAGGTGGCTTCTCTGACCTCCTCCTTACATATTGACAAGCATCTGAACCAAAAAGCTCAAGTCTGGATTCATCACTCCTGTTGTCACTGATTTTCAGTCCAATTCTTGCATAATTTGGTGTACTTGAGTCTTTCCACTGTTTTCCTTCCTTAAGAATGGCATTTTGACAGCCATCCTTTAAACAGTAGATGGAGGGCTCGATGCATCTCTCATGTCCTGTTTCTTAACAGCGCGACTTTCAGATACTGTTCCTAGATACCTAAATGGTAAGTGCACTGGTTCTTATATAGCGCTTTTCTATTCTAACCAAGCAATCAAAGTGCTTTTAAACAACTTACCTCAATCAGCAGAGCACTTTTTTCTATACTTTTCTAACGTAAGTGCTCTCTATTTAACATTCACACACATTCATGCTCAGATGGATGCCTCACAAAGCAGCTTGGGTTCAGTATCTTGCTCAAGGATATTTAGCATGCAGACCGAAGCAGGTGGGATCGAACCACCAACATTCCAATTTGTGAGTGACCTTCTCCATTTCCTGAGCTACAGCCACTCCTGTAGGAGACCTATCACTTTGGGGGGGGTTTTTGTCCTCTACATGTCCAGTTTCCTCATTTTTTTAAGGACACACTGCACACCATGCAGCTGCCAGAGACTAAAGCAAACTTTGTCTAAAAAAAATCTCTATAAAGTCTGGACATGTGGAGACCTATTGCTCCAGACCACTTTCAAAATAACAAGTCTGGCTCTTTCAATATAAAGCTTAGGGAAATGGGTGGTGGCCAAAGACTTTTGTAATGCACTGCACTAGTAAATCACCATACAGCTGCTTCACGTCAATTACAGGAATTAGCCGTGTTTAGTTATTTTCTAACACTACCTTTAGTGTGTTCAGAGCAGTTGATTTATTATTGTAGTTTTATAATGAAGGACATATGCATAGCATTCACACAATGTGTTTCTCAATGCTTCTTTATGCTCAGAGTGCTGTTAACACCATCACACAATACTCAGCATCATTTCAATGTCGCTGCCTGAAGCTCTCTGTAAGCTTGCAGTGAGCTCTTGAGCTACTTCCACTGACTCTCAACATTCACTTCCCACATTGTTTTTATAGTAAATCAGCACTTACGTGATGCAGCATTTAATTCAACCTCATAGCTGAACAGATTGAGAAGCTATTGGAACAGTGGCCTTTGTGACATTTGTTCCTTACAGCAGATCATGTCCACAATTATCCTCAAAATTGTCTCTGTAAATCACCACCTGCTCCTCTGTCAGCCTCCGCAGCTACAGGACCCTGACTGCTGCTGCTCCCCATGCCTCCAGCCCCTTTCTCTTCCTATTCTCTATCCTTCACCTCCTTCTTTCTCTGTCTTCATCTTGTTTTGTTTTTTTTTGCCTGTTCCCTTGTTGAAGCCTTGGTGCTGAATATTCCCAGCGGGAGACAGAGAAGAGACAGCAGCAAGCAAAAGAAGCAAAGAGAATATGGAGATCACAGCGAGAGAGGAGGAAGGAGAGGGGAGGAAAGAACAAAGGTGTGTTCAAGAAGAGTTGACTTATAATTTAAAGACACATGGTGGAGAATGACAAGATAGAGAGAAATGCAGTGTATCTGTGGCCTAGCAAACAAACATGAGGTTGAGCTGTTAAGCACTGAGGGAAATGGAGATAAGAGAGGTGATGATACAAGCAGAATTTAAACATTCAAGTGCTTTAGGAAATAGTGGTAAGGAGTAAGGTTGGAAAATTTTCCTCGTCTTTTTGCAAGAAGTTTGACTCTACGCATGTCTAAGTCCTGGCTAGTCAGCTCCACCCTGGACCCAGGATGACAGTTTGATTAAGTGCCAAGGGCCTCAACACCCCAGTGCTCTCACAAACACACCTTCTGCCACAGGCACATGCAGTCAGACACACAGTAGACCCCAAAGCTTTATTTACCCCAGCATCCACATGACACATGCAATATTCATGTTCCTCCTTTCACATTTCAAAGAAAAAATAAATGAAAAGTCTTAGGAGCTGAAATTCCACTGCACAGACTCATTCAACAGACAGTTCCTCTAATGCAACTGGATATATGTATATAAATATGTTTATAGGTTGATGCATAACAGTTCACTTGATATACAGCATATGACGGTATTACATTATGCTGCAGATTGTTTCTCCTACTCTTTTCCCAGCCCATCCCAGTCTCCAGAACTCTCCGACATAGCCCATCACCCACACAGATGGACAAAATTACTCCAAAAAGATATACAGATAAATGTATGCGCTCAATATCCATAAATCCACAAACAGATTTAGCTAAATACAAATATACCAGTGTACATGTACCACCAGTCTGGAGTGTTTGCAGAGCAGGAAACCTTTTTGCATGCCGACATGCAAGTATCTGCAGTGTCTGTGCATAATCGAAATTCGCCTACTTAATTACTGGTACTTGTGCATGTAGAGTACACGTGACCTTGGAAAATTGTCATATTTACATGCAAAGTGGCTATAAAGTAGAGAATAGTGAAAATACATAGAAAAAATAATAAAACAGTGATATCTACAACCCTGATTTCAAAAATGTTGAGACAGTGTAAAATGTAAGTAAAAACAGAAAGCGGTGGTTTGCAAATCTCATATTTTGTTCACAATAGAGATTCCAGATGCACAAGCTATCAATTCCATAGGCTATAAAGCAACGCTATACTGTCAGAGATGCAGGCTTTTTGAACTGAGCACTGATAACAAGCTCTTTAGTTTTGAGGAGGCAGCACCCATGTTTTGCAAAAGACTTTCAAGTTTCAGTTTGTCTGACCACAGAACAAGTTTCACTTTTCCTCAGTCAATTTTAAATGAGCTTTGACTCAGGGCAGACGGTGGTGTTGCTACTTCACATTCACATGTGACTTCTTCTTTGCCTCTTAGAGCTTTAACCTGCAGCAAACTGTGTTCACAGACAGTGATTTCTTGCAGTGTTCCCAAGCCCATGCAGTGATTTCCATGACAGAATCATACCTGTTTTTAAAGCAGCGTCACCTGAAGTCCCTGAAGATCACAGGCATCTAGTGTTGATTTTCAGCTTCGTCCTTTGCACACAGAAATTTCTCCAGATTCTCCAAATCGTTTGATGTTATCTATTCAAAGAAACATTGTTCTGAAATTGTCCCAAATTGTTTGCAGATTGGTGAACCTCTGTCCGTATTTACTTCAAGAAACTCTACCTCTTTAAGATGCTCTATTTATACCCAATCATTTCAGTGACCTGTTGGTTAAATTAGATTAGAAATAAGTATGTCACCTCTGGTTAAGCAATTTGGAGGCAAAGTTAGATGTTTTGGACACGTGCAGAGAAGGGATTGTGGACATATTGAACAAAATATCTTGAAGATGGAGCTTCCAGGCAGGAGAAAAAATGAAGACCTCAGATGGGGTTCCTGGATTTACTAAAGGAGGACATGCAGAGGGTTGATGTGATAGAAGAGGAAGTTAGGGAAAGCGTGAGATGGACGTAGATTAGGTGTTCATCTCCTGCTTTGTAAACAGGCTTTCCAGTGCAGTTTGTTTAGGGGTCACCACACTGAGGTGGGAGCAGCCAAAAGAATAAGAAGAAAAAGAAGTTTAGAAGAAGAAAAAGAAGGTTACAGACACGTTCTCAGTTAACCTAAGGAGTTGCAATATGTTCCCCCAGCTGTTTCTATTCAATACCACTTACTTTCTAGCCTTTTGGTTGTGCATCACAACTTTCATAAGACATGCTGCTGATGTAAAATACCAAATAGGCTACTGTTTTTATGCATAGTAAAATGTCTCAATTTAAACGTCCTATTGTAAAGAAAATATGGGATTATGAGATTTGCAAATCATTGCTGTTTGTATTCGCATTTCACCCAGCTTCTCAATATTTTCAGAATTGGGTTCATAAAAAGGCATCTCCAGTGCCAGGGTTAATGCTCTTTCTTGCAATGTTAAAGAACGGCCGGGATCCCTCTTTTGATCTGGAAAATATTTAGTACAGGGTGTGTTTATTCATCACCTCTCTGCCAGGTTTCTAATAATCAGCCTTGTAGTTTTATCGTAATCCTCCTCCTGCATAGAGACAAGCGGACAGCTCTGAAAACATATTTCCGCCTCAACACTGTCGTGGTGCATAAACAAAAATGACATTTCTTGCATATGTATAAAGCTGTATATAAATGCAGTAAAAGTCAGAAATATCTAGAACATAGTACTCTGATGTTAATGAACTTCATTTGCGCCATAGGTTTGAGAACCAGAGTTCGTGGCACTAATAAAATACATCATGCATTTCAGCCTTGAGCATGTCACACACACTGCATGTCAAAAGGTGTAATCCCATCTGGTTCGCTAAAGTGAATGATAAGGTGTGACGTCAAGTAACAGCTATTAGGTTTCCATGCTTGTCAGTGGCTTTTCATTCATCTCCAGTTGGATTTTCAGCATTCGCTGCCTCAGTGGCCTCACTGATTGAAACTGAGCTCTTTTTCTCATTTAGAGGAACTGTCAAAGCAAAAATCCATCCTAAGAACAGCTATGTACTGATTATTCTTATTCACATTAGCTCCCTCCGATCAAGCAACTAATAATCTGTGGTGCCTAATAGGCTGTGATGGAAATTCATGACACCAGTTTGCAATGAATACTGACATTTGTGGACTGAGACAGTTCCTGTAATTACACCCCTTTTTGTTTCTGTGTAATGGTGCTGACAGGTCTGAACTCGAGAGAGCATCCATTAATGTACACGACTGGCTAAGAATGGTCCGCATCAGATTTATGTTTATCAGCCCTGTGACTTCACAAGAAGAAAGATACGCAATCACAAAAGTGGTTGAGCTGTCTGAGTAACGTCGTGCATGTGTTTCTTTTAAAAAGAGTATTGAAGTGTCTGAACTCTTTCTTTTTTGAAGCAATAAAAAAGCAGCATTTTTATAGTTAAACTTCTGCCGTGTGGGTATTCACAACTATAAAATCAATATTCTTTCAGCAAAGTCTGCATTTTTCTTGCCAATACTAATCAAAGAAACTGCTCTTTATGGGATTTCTTCTTATTCAGTCTTGACAGTATCTCCCTTTTTGTCCAGTGATAAATTTATATTCTCTTTTGTTTTACACCAAACAGTCCATTAGGATATTTGTTCATGTCACAGATGCTTTAGTATGAATAGCAATAATATGTGGCCAGAGTTTCCTGATAAATATCCCTGTTTGGTTTCATAATGGGTTCATTAGTGAAAGTCTAACAGCGTCTTCAGAGCAGCATGCATTTGTTATTCTGTTGTTGTTGTTACACTTGCTTTGGGATTGTGTTTCTGTGTCAAGCAAGTACATCATTATCCCTTCACCCAGACGGATTAGTTTGTTGCTCAGAGCCTCTCCTCCGATATGTCTCTCTTGATGAGCTGACTGGGGAAACAGGGTTGAACAAATGCTGTTAAATGCCACAAGTGTCAGGATCCCTCTCCTGAGAGTTCTGATGCGCCGCCCACCATGTTATTAATATAAGTAACAGATAATCTGTAGTCATCCTCTATTTTTTAAGCTCAACCTGAATATGTTTCTGTTCATGACTGGACCAGAAAAAAATGATTTTATATCCTTTATTTCCTTTTACAGCCATGCCAACTGCATTCACTCAGGCACATCTTGATCACTTCAGTGTAACTCCTGACTACTGCGTGTGGTGGTGGAATCTCACTGAGAAGGCACCACCTACCAGTACTTGAGCAGCCATTCTCTGCGACACCCTCACTCATTGAAACATAAGTAATCTCCTCGGTAGAAGGCCTGATTATCCTCTGAGGGGACATTAGAAGTCACGTGTGCTGCATTAACGACAAGAGAGAATGACAGTAAAAACTATGAGTAAGCAGGTGGGATCCTGAATGAATCCAGGAAACATAGAGTGAGGGTTGGTGGTTGCCTGATTTCTTCCTTTCTTCCTTGCCATTTGTGAATTTTCTGTCATGTACACTAAAGTATGCCCTAATGTAGACAGACATTCAACACAGTCACAAAGACATAAAGGAAGCTTTGTAGCCCTATCAAGTACACCTATGAAAGAAGTAATGTGCCCATGTGGCGAGGCAGAAATGGGCCAAAATGAGCTTATGAGCCCCTTTAACTTCCCTGTTTATCCCACTCTGTATGCTGCACGTAGCTTTTCAAAGCCAGAATACTGCCTGGTATATTGTGTGGTAATTTAATTAAAATTACCTTAGCAATATGCAACAGAAAACACAAACATAAAATTAATCGTCAGACAATAACACAGTGAAATTAATCTGTGCTTAGAGACAGAGTGATTCAACTCTCAGAGCAACTCTCTGTCTCTTCTCCACTGTGCTGCTCATTCGCCCTGTTTCCCTGTAGCATGGAGATAAAGTTTGTTGTGCATGGGAGAAGAAACAATACAAACTATTAATATGAGGCTTTTTTCCCCAAAACCAGTAGCCTCAGACTCTTTATTGTCATAATATTAAAGAAAAAGTTGCAAATGTGTACATTTACAAACTCCTTAACCATGACATTTTGGTATTTTTACTAACATTTAAGATGTACTTTGTACAATTTAATCTACTATTACACTTTATTTTACAGGCTCTTTATACATTTACATAACGCACAGGACGTTTGGTCAAAGCACTGTGTATGTGATACCAGAGTGAGAGTCGGGACAAATCGTTTACATTTTCAATTCAATTTAATACAGTTTTATTTAAATACCAACAAATCACAGGAACAGTTGCCTCAAGGCACTTTTCATTGTAAGGTAAAGGTAAACAATAATACATAAAAAACAAAGAAAACCCCAACACACTGATGACCCCGTGTGACCAAACGCTTTGGTGAAAGCGGAAAGAAAAAACTCTCTTTTAACAGGAAGAAACCTCTGGCAGAACCAGGCTCAGGGAGGGGCGAACATCTGCCACAACTGGTTGGGAGTATATATTTCAAAGTATAACATTACTCAGAGTAAATGACTTTCAGAATCTCTTGTACTTTTCAGGTACTGAAAACAGAGTTTTTGAAGCTCTTGCTTAGTTTCCCTATATCTCCCGGAGACAGTCAAGCAAATGTTTAATGATTTATAGTTTACAACACAAATTACAACCATAGCCATAACCTGGCATATCGATCAACCAATGAATGTTTGCCTTAAGGAGTTTGTAAAGGAGTGTGTTTTAACCAAACCAAAAACTAAAGTCAGTCTAAGAATATCGGTTCTACATGGTTCAAACGCAGCCGTCTTTTAGATATCACACTACACAGCATTTCCACTGTTGTGTCTGCACTACTCTGAGCATGCAGTGATGAATTATTACCAACAACGTTCTACTTCTTCAAAAAAAGTGAGATAGATAGATAGATAGATAGATAGATAGCCCTTAGTTAACTGTTGGCTCTTTTCCAATCTCATTGTCTTGCCTCGTGTTTTTCCCTGACTTTCCGGTCATTGTGTTCCCGGATCACAGCAATTACCAAAGTTTCAAGAAACCTTGATTTATTCCTTAGATCATATAGGGTGACAAGGCAAGTACTCCACATTCAAGCTTTCTCTCTCCTGTCATTCACACCGTCTCCTTCTCAGCTCCGTTTCCTTTGCAGTCACGCAGTAGCCTGAGCAATACACACATGCACACTGTCTACAAGAAGAAGCACGCAGTTTGAATCAGACCTGCAGTGTCCAGCTTTTACTTGGGGTTGGAACACTCTGTGATGGTGATCAACCAAGCATAAACCACCACTTAACCAGCACCCCCGAGAGGGAGATTGTTTTCGCAAAACACTTTGTCAATGGTGCATTCAAGCATCATGCTCTAGCTTGAAACAGGTTCCCCTCATCACAGTCAAACTGGAGCACCGCAGGGTCAGAAAAAACATTAAATGCTGCTTTGGCTTGTTGGGACTTCGGGAGATGCTTTGAAGACTTGCAACATGATTTCCATTCATTTACCAGCAGCACCTTGACCTTTTTTTTCTTCTCATCTTTGACCGAATCACTTCAGAGAAATGACATTCAAGAATGTCAACCTGTTTACTTACAGCTGAGTGAGAGACAAAAAAGTTACAGAAGTCTCCGTTTACTATGAATCTGCCTTGTTTAAAATTCAACTGGTGGGACAATAATGAAAGAGAATACAGTCTCTGGAGCCTTACTCTCTGTACTCTGCTCAGTTTTGAGGTAGAACACATATTGTAAGGCAGTAGGATTAAGGTGCGTGTGTGCGCGCCTATAGGAGTGTGCGTGCTTCTGTGTGTGCATGACGGGCTTGAAAAGGAAGACAAATGGTCTGTAGCTACTGAGGCCAGTGATTTTATTCAT
This sequence comes from Haplochromis burtoni, assembly GCF_018398535.1. Classification (NCBI taxonomy): domain Eukaryota; kingdom Metazoa; phylum Chordata; class Actinopteri; order Cichliformes; family Cichlidae; genus Haplochromis; species Haplochromis burtoni. The sequence goes on from NW_024582718.1 coordinate 237,305, forward strand.
CAAACAGCGCATATTCCAAACCGTGTGTGTTACAAGTGAGGTTAGAGGATGGAAAAGTGAGAATTAAAATAGGGAGGCGGACAGAAAGAATGTGTTTTACCATGTAAGTGCGATTTTAACTAAATCCATTGTCTCGAGGGAAATTCTACAGATTTTTCTCAGAGACTAACTGCTTGTAATTTAGATGAAATAATCCCCTAGACTCCTGTTGCTGCACAGTAGCGCACTAAATCATTCGGAATAACTTCGCTCCCCCCCGGACAAGCTCTGGGAGCGCTGTGAGGCTGACAAAATACTCCCCCATCACCGCCACAAGCTGCTGTTCAGTGCCAGAAAAGACTGAGTGGAGCTGCGTGCGTTTCACTCTCTCTCTCTTCAAAGTCTCTGACAAACAGCAGCCATCGGAGAGCGCAGAGGCGATTTTAGGCGCATTCTCTGTGACCACAGCGGGACCGATGTTGAAAGCGCGCACCAGCCTTCCTCCAAAATGTGCCAGTGCGGCTCATCTGGATCGAAACCCAGACCGGGCTCTCTTGCCGAAGCCGGGAAGCTCTTCTTGAAACACACCACTTTGCACGGCTTAAGACACATCTTCCTCAGCGGCTCCTACCCCCGAAGAGTCGCGTGGTTGCTGGCGTTCCTGGCTGCCTTGGGTCTGCTCTTCACCTGGTCCTCAAACAGAGTGCGGTACCTCCTCTCGTCACCCGTGTACACCAAGGCGCACATGGTGTACGCCAAGCGACTCGTTTTCCCCGCTGTCACCATTTGTAACCAGAACCTCCTTCTGCCGCGGCGCATGAAGAAGACTGACATATTCAGCGCGGGGAAGTGGCTGGGACTTCTGGGGATGAACGGGCAGGTCTCCCCCGCTGCGAGAGAGGCGCTTACCCCTTTGCGGGGCGACAGCGCAGAGGGCGAGCCGCCCTGGTCCCCGCTGTCTCGGATTTTGGACTTCAACCACTTCCTTCCTCCTCCCCGGGAGTCCGAGCCGTCCATGAGACAGCTGCTGGACCGGCTGGGACACCAACTGGAGGAGATGTTGTTGTATTGTCGGTACCAGGGAGAGCTCTGCGGGCCTCGCAATTTTAGCACTGTGAGTGTTTTGCCAAAGTTATTTTATTTTATTTTTTTATAAGTGAACCGCACTCCTCCCCAACAGGTTGATGCCGTTTTTAGAGATGGATGCAGGTTTGGGGATTATTAGGCTGAGTGAAATGTTTATTGTCTGATCGAATCTTACATGTGGCACAAGAATAGGTATCACTCTACGAAATTAATTCACTTTGAAGTCACGCAATTACAAGGATGCACAACACGCATTCCTCCGCACTGTTGCTTGGTGATGTGCCCCAGTAGTTCAATTAACTCTCCCTCTCTCCACGTCTTAAGCTCTATCCATCTACGCCACTGTTATATTTATATGGACTTACGCAGCATCCCACTCTTTTTCTGGTCAGTAATTATTCTGACTGTATCTGAATTCATAAATATATTTCTGTAATAGTTCTGCATTAATGCCCCTAAACAGGCTTGACAAGATTTGAAGTGATGGTTTTATATTTGCATTTCTGCCTCCCTTGTTTAAACAAACTTATATTTCTGTCACTTTCATAAATTACTGAATTTCTCTTGTAAATTCCACAGGAACAATAGCGAAAGATTTAAAAATAATTCAGTGGAGATGTTTGCAAAATCCAGTAACCTTCAGTGTTGGCCACGTGGTCTGGATTGATCCCTCCTTTGTCGTCCATTACTTCTGGATCAATGTGTATACACTTCTAGACCAATCTGCCCCTAATGAAGACTTTTGATTCATTTAGGAACATTTTACAACACTCACTGACAAAGTGATAGAGTGCAGTTAACGTTGGCCTCATTGGTAATCTGCAGCCCCATTGATTGCATTCCATCATCATGTGGAGAACAATGTAAAAGCCAAGTGCTGCTCTCTCTCCCACCTCATTACCCAAATTTGTTTTCAGTTAAATAGATTTTGTTATGGTGTTAGAAACACAGTTTGATGTCAAGAAGGCTCCTCTGCTATTTGCAGCAGGCATGATGACTAAGGATTATTTTATCTTTTAGGAAAATGTATAATTTGAAACTCCTTGCCTTGATGGCAGCCCTCAGTCTGTGTCATCAAACCATATCCACAAATAATGCATCAAAAACTGCTTTTTTCATCTCCAATTTACAAAGCAACAGAGCCAGAAAAACAAAAACGTTATCACAGTCAAACACATTTCTTCATAACATCATCTCTAATGTTGTATTAAGTGGGGTAGGGTCTAACCGAGAACAACTTAATTTACAGATATGCATAATAGCAAAGTCTGTGTTTTGGGGACAAGTGCTACTCCACTGATAATCAATGATGATCTCCTTGGCTTCTGGGCAGGCAAGACAAGCTGTCAGCGTGAGTCAGACCAATACAGTCAGTCACACTTGAGAAGCGAGGTGTGGAGGACGAAGGCGAGTCTGTCTACATAGACTTTGAGGATGTATTGACTTTTGTGCAAGAACCCCCTGTGATGTTGGGTCTCTCTTGAAGCTCTATAAATATGGTCCACTGGCCTCAGCAATCTATCCTTCCCTCCGTTCGTCTTTATCCGTGCTTCACCAACACACATGCTTAATTCTCAGGCCTGTCTCTCTTCACTTGTGGGTCACAGACATTGATTTCTATTTAAGAAGTTGACCTAAGAACGAGCTGGCAGCCTGGGCACCTCCTGCGCGCTCCACTGACTGATGACTCCCTGCCCAGTTTTTCTTAAATCTTACTGGGAAGTCTGTGTATTTAAAGGTGTATTTGGTTTGCCGATCATCAGTGAAACGTTAAGTCAACATTAACCGATGAATTAATGACTTGCGAGCAGCAATATAAGCAGTAAACAAAATATTTACACATTATCACCTTATGAATTTGTAAGCAAGCTGTTAGTTATTAGCAAACAGCGGCCTTTTTATATCTCCAGCCAACATCGCGTAACATTAGGATTCATTCTGAGACATGTTTCCGTCCACTTTCTTCTTTGGTCAACTGTGTTTACCAGTTAGTTGTTTCTTTTGTGTTTGTGCAGTACCTGCCCAGCATCAAACAAAGCAATCTTTTTTTTTTCTGATAACAGACCCCTGCTGTGTCTGGAGAGAATGCTAGTGGAAGCAGTGACAATAAACCAAAAGATCTTAGACCAAAACAGCTTTTATATTCATTCCTGCACCTTCTACAACATCACCAGCAATAGCATCATTATTCTAAAAGGCATGCAAATGGGCTTTTTTTTTATTTAAAATGAGTTACTTTGATGCTTCCTAATTGGAAAACTTTCTGTGTTGTTCCACTTTAACCCACACCTGTTTTCTTCTAACTAGTCAGAGACAAATTGGGAGCAATGAGCAAAGTTGCCATTTGTAAAGGTGACAGAACAAAAACCTGTCAAGATCCATTTAGATCCTAAGCACCTCTAAGGCTCCCCTTCTAGGCTGACTTGAATAAAAGCTGAGCTCATTCTTGACCTTGGAAACAGTTGTCTTGTTTTTCAAAGTCCGATAAATAGATTCTGTGGGTTCTCATCTGCTGCTGTGCAGAACTCGATATGAGGTTGTTTTTAAGAGATTTTAGAAGTGAAACATTCCGTCTTTGTTGGGGCTCATTTTGAAGTCTTCATTTATACGCGTGGTGCATTTTGTCTGTCGTGTTAAATTGTATTATATAAAGCATATAAAGCAAAGTAAACTGCCATGCGTCATTATAAACTTGCTAATTCTTGTGTTCGTTGCACAGAGTGAAGCTCAGCATAGATAATCGTTCCTAGGTGTGTGTGTTTTTCTAACTGTCATAAAATAACACACTTGTTGTACTCAGCTCTGATTTTGATATGAATGGAGGAGGAGGAAAGTGGTTCCCTGGCAACTTTAGGGAACAGCTTGTGCATCCTTTTCACATTGTCATGTGAAGGATAGCCGAGGGCCATCTCAACAGTCTCAGGCTGTCTCTCTGTGAATTATTTATCGAAGAGAAAGACGGTGACATTTCAACACCATGTGTGAACGAGACAGAGTGATGTCTCTCTCAGTGTTTTCTCCCATAGGTGGGATCGATTTAAATATTTGTATTCTGTGTTTACAAGTTAACAAGATCTGGCAGTTCTCACTTTAAATGCAATGTATGGGGCACAGTGCTCAATGGAGCAAAAGCCAAAAGCGGCGCGGGATTTACCTTCTTGGGAAAAGCTGCTTAGGCAATCCAAATGTTTCACCTTCCTTAATGCTAAATGTATTGGAGCAAATAAAGGTTAACGGCAACAAGTTTCAAACATTCACGATCACTGTGCAGGGTCATTAATTACCAGCTTTATCCCTGCGCTACATCTAGAATTAATTCATTTAAAGCTTATCTTTAAATATTATTAACAGGATTTTGTTTCTGCCTCAGGTATAAAGGTTGCACTTTTCCAGAATATTAAGAAGCTCGTGCTAAACGGTAAGGACGCATTTGAGAAATCTTAACGCAAAAACCAAGGCGCGAGAGACAGACATGAAGAAGCATGTTCTGACTAAGCTCAAACATCAGCTCAAACGAAACACAATGAAGATCCTGACTCCCCAAGGTCATCACTGGCACCCACTTCTGCTGCTCTTCACTCAAAGCAGCGAGCACAATCTCCTGGTTACCACAGCAACTCTGACTACAGGCCTCCTGTAGTCAGTCACCACATTACCAACACATACACACAGATGGTGAGAAGGGGTGGCTGCACAGTACACACGCACGAAAATACTGTACACACTCATTTGAGCGTAGTCATTCATATTCTCGTGCAGATATGTGTGCACGCTTGGGCACATGCACAATGACAAATAAATGTGCTTGCAATTGGAACAATCTTATCGCTGTTTTGTTGATGTCTATCTGCCAAATGCTTTTCTCTGTTCAGGGGGAGCAGCAGTGCCTCGTCTTTTGTTCAAACTTGTCTCCTGAAGAGAGTAGAAAAAGTCATATTGAGATTTAATGGGAAAACTTAGAAATTGTGCTAACAAATCAGTAGCTTGTTTAGATGTAGACAGGTCTGTTAGTTAAATTCTATCAATAATAAAGCAAGCATTTCTTTTTTTCTGCTTTTTTCCTTTTACCCATTGTTTTACTCAGATATTTTCAGTAGGCGTTTTCTGCCTTTTCCATGTCAAAAGATAAATAGTAATCAGATTTTGGTCAGCGGCATCTCCAGGACTAAGATGGATTTCTAGGGCATTTTATTGATATCCTGCTTCTGAGTCTCAGCACATAGAAAACGGTTAGGAGCTCTGCTTTTCACTAAGTTTTTCCACTTATGCACTTGAAAGGTCACATCTCATATTGTGTCCGACCATCAGAAGGCCTTTTATTACATTTCATCACTTTGTGTTTTAAAAGCGCCTATATAACCACCCCATAGGGGGTAATCCATTGTGGATTGTGCTCCATTTATTCCACACACTTCAGTGAACAGGATTTACATTACACTAACTTTTCCTCTTTGAGACATGGCGGCAATCTTTTCAGCTCTCTGCATCTGGTGTTTGTGACATATGAATAATCTGTCATGAAGCACTAATGTCTGAGTCACACGTCACCATATAATGAACGCTTTCTTATTTGTTCCCAAGATCCATGCAATACATTCAGAAGAAAGGAAGCAGCAACACTTTTAAGCAGCCTCAGTATGAAAAAATGTGCAAATTCTCTTTTTCCTGACACTGAATTCTTATCTCGACTGTTTTCCGTGAGAACTGTGTTTGGGCCCAGAGTCGAGGACAAAGGAAAGAGATTTATTTCATTCATTATTTCTCCGCACTTCTTATTACTTGACTCCAAACCTCCTCCCTTCCTTGCTGCTACTGCTTCCTCATTTGAATGTCAAAATGTTGAAGGTTAACAGGAACTTAATTGAGAGCTAGCATGCTTTGATACAAGGCTCAAAATCATGTTGCTTGACAACAAAGTAAGGGATGATTGTATTTTGGATCCCAGCCATGGCTTTCCATTTCCTAATGTTTATGATTGGATTACACATCCATTAGTTCACTAGCCGTCTTGTCTTTGCCAGTAGGTCGCAGTTCATTGCTGCACGCAATAGTGCCTCTTTAAATAGATGCGACTGCATGGATCAACTCTTCGCATGTAGTTTGAGGGCAAGTAGTTTGTTTTGACTGCATCATGTTCATTGAACTCTGTGTTGTATCTCTTTGTGTGGCAGAGATGAGTTTGCTAGATATCTTTTTTTTTAGATCCTTTTAATCCATTCAGGGGAAAAAAGACTATTTTTCATTCAGTTGCAAACAAAAACATATATATTCTGAATCTAGCTTTTCAAAAACTATTTGTCAAATGAATATATTTACATTTTGGACTATGACAAATAACTCTGCTATATGTATATATTTTATTTTTCAAGCATAATAATGCACTTTTCAACTATTTAAAAGAACAAAGATCTATAGATATCCATCCATCCATTCGCTTCCGCTTATCCTTTTCAGGGTCGCGGGGGGCGCTGGAGCCTATCCCAGCTGTCATAGGGCGAAAGGCGGGGTACACCCTGGACAGGTCGCCAGTCTGTCGCAGGGCTAATACATAGGGACAGACAACCATTCACACTCACATTCACTCGCACATTCATACCTAGTGACAATTTAGATTAATCAATTAACCTATCCCCACAAGCTATAGATATAAAATCTATAGATATAGATCTATAGATATAAAAGATTAAAATAGCCTTTAGTTAGCTTACTCTCATCTTCAAGCCTCGTGCTGAGCATGTCAGCCATCACCATCTTCAGGTGACAAGTGAGTGGTGGTCTTGACTGAGAATCTGAGGAACTATGTTAAAGACTTGTCAGTCACAATGATCCTAACCCAGTGTTCCTTTAACCAAGGGATCTGTGATTTGGAGGGTGGCGCGACTCCCAGGTTGAATGCATTCCAGTTGAAGTGGTCAGAAAAGCAAGGAAAAAAATTGCTTTGCTCCCTAAGATGGTAGATCTATTCATCTATTCCTAGCAATGCAGCAAATCGCCTGTTTTTTTGTTTTTCTTGCAGTCAAAAACACCGCTGCAGCACGTTCACTGATAGAGTGCGGTCAGTGCTCTGTGTATGGATTATTTCAGTCACAAATACAGAACACTGGCAGTACAGATGAAAAGTGTTACAGTTTTGCTACTTTTTACATTCACTGCTGCCATCTTGGATAGAAAAGTTGCAGTTGGTGGGGCTTCTCTGACTTTCCTAGTAGGAAATCCATCTTGAAGGGGCATTCCAATTGAAAACTCCAACTTGCTTCAGATGAAACACAACATAAAGTCTACCTTCCTAACCGTCCTTATGGGACTTTTAGGCAAACCTCCTGCTGCTTATTAGTAAAAAAAAGTTTAAAGCACACACTTATAGACTATATCCATCTTTCTTGACTGGCCGGCTGTAAATGTTTAGTTTTCCATTAACCAGAAAATTTGAGTCAACTAACCTTTTCAATTCGTTAAAACCAACAGAATAATAAAATTTTAAAAGAACAGAAATTGTAGTGATGTGCGGATCGATACTGAAATATCGATTCCTCCGATACCAGTCATTTATGCTCTAGAATCGATTCTCACATTAAAATATCGATATTTTAGTAATTTAGGGTGAATTTGAAGTTTATCATTAACAGGAACACAGTGGAAAGAAACTATATCATTCGGATTGTCTACATTGGAAGGAACTACTTCCTCTTCCGCCTTTGAAGGCAAACTGAAGAGGGACAGGGATAGGTGCTGCTAGGGCGAGACAGACGTCTCTCACAGAGTCCTTTAGTGCTGCAGGCAGGCAAGGTGTTCAAATATATTTCTATATGATGAATTCTGCATTATTAAGTGATAACAACATAGTAATCATTATGATGCTATAATTTGAAGTACAATAAAAGATACAATAAATAAAATAAGTTTTTTGTACAAAGTATCGGTATTGGATCAGTATTGTCGATACCACCCAGAATTTTACTTGGTATCGAATCGGAAAGGAAATCAGTGGTATCGCACATCACTAAGAAATTGTTGTTTTATCTAAAACAACATATAAAATATCTTTATTTCCTTTTGCAAGATTTACTTTGGTACATTGGCCTGAGAGACTTTTCAGGCCAACACTATCCCATTCTGAAATAAGTCATGTCATATTTACTTGAGCACACACTGTATCATGCAGTACTGAGAGCGACGAGGGCTCATTTTGTCAACAGCATCTCAGCACTTAGACCTCTGAGGTCTGCAGCTGACAGCCTAACAAAAACAGGCTGCAGTAGGTGCATTTCAGCTGCTTTTGAAACAATCCCGTGTGCTGTTACCTTTGCTTCAACTTCTCAAGAATAAATTCATGCAGCTGAAAAATCTGATTTTATTTCATGGTCAGAAATGAGTGTAAGGTTGAAGGTTTGTGGCTATTTATAATAAAAACTAAACTCTGTTTCTCTGTGTATTTCAGATATTCACGCGCTATGGGAAATGCTACACATTTAATTCAGGCAAAGATGGAAAACCGCTGCAGGTGACGACGAAGGGTGGGATGGGCAATGGCCTGGAGCTGATGTTGGATATCCAGCAGGATGAATACTTGCCTGTCTGGGGAGAGACTGGTAAGCTCACCTTGAGGACATTTTATCCCCAGTTTTGAAGCTCTCACCTTGTACCACTGTTAGGGGAACTTTAATTTAAAAAAGACAGATTCATCAGAATCACCTGAAAACAGAAAGTTATTTTCAATGCCGGTGCTCTGAGAAACACCAGAGGGGGGGAAATAACTATCACAGAGATTCTCTTCCCACCTCTAAGGTAAAGATTTGACTAGGCTGTATTGCATTCCCTCTAAGTCTTCTATATGTAACTGTGACAAATAAAATACATTTAGCAAAGGGATTTTATCCAGGTGTGTATCTAAGAAATCCATACAACAAAAACCTCTGATTCGCTTTTAGAAATGTTTTACACATCTTGATTAATAATGAGTGATGAACCTGCAATGCATTGACGCACTGTTTTCCAGATACAGAATAAGGACAGATGAATACTGATCAGGAAGTTTTATTGTGATATAACCGAATGAATAGTCATATAGTCAGCCCACATGAATCAGACAAGCACTTGACTTATACATAACCGATTAAGGCTGAGGGCTCTCCCATTCGGGGTCGAGCTGTCATCAGAAGAGTTGCGTCTCCTCAGTGCTGCTTCAGGTGAAGCAAAACTGATTTTAATTCACCAGCATAGTCTGCTGTGTGTTTGCATCATTATCTTATAGGCACTGGGAAACGACCGTAAAGGAACAGTCCAGTGCGGTCACAGAAACACAATACTCATGATCATTATTAAACATGAAACTTAGAGCAGTACGCCATGATCTGTCCTGATTTAATTGTATTAATATTAAATGCTTTTCATGTAAGATTATTGAATAATTGAAGACTTTTCCAAGAGGCGTGCTGAAAATCAAAGGATGTAATAATTATGCACTTTAATATTATACACTCTACATGCTTTTAATTCTTTGGAATATTCTGTTAGTCTTTCATTATTTTTAACATAGTGTTTAGCTGGTAATCCAAATTCTTTGTTTTTGTAATTATTTAATTCTTTAATTTAATTCAACTTAATTTCCAAATGATATGAATTGGCAGTTGATTGAGTTATACCCATTTGTTAGATGTAGAATGAGGTCAAAAATTTGTTGTAGGAAAAATCAGTAATCAGTGAGGAATCTAACGCTGTCTGCTTGCTTGTTTTTTTAGAGTTAAATATATTGGTTGGGAAATATAGTCAACAAATGCTGTGGAAGACCGAGGAACCTTTATGCTAACTGTTGTTGACAAAAACAGCAAACAAGGCAGGCAAAAAATGCCCTGGGCAATGAAGTAACAGGAGCAGGTGTTTGGGAAAGCTTCCCAACACACACCGGGGCAAAGGATTTATGTTCCTTAAAATCTACTATTTCACACTTACAGACACAAGTAAAGATGAGTGATGTGATGTGCATCCTGTAATGCAGATTTGGGGGTTGAAAAAAAGTCATCTGTAGTTACCTTGCAGACTTTACTATAGAGAAAGTTTTTCTTTTGCAGGGAAATACCTCGCAGCTGTAAATAAAAATGTTAAGCTAAGATTTTTTTTGACACTCTTGCAAACCACTAAATGAAGATAATAAGGTGAGATAGGTCACTAACAATACTTTCATTCTACTTGATAAACAAAAAAAGATTTAAGCTTGGCAAAATAGGTATTATAATAAGTAGGTGCAGCTGATAGTTTAAAATATGCTCTTTATTCACTTCATATTTGCTGGGTGTTTGATCGTTTCTACATAATAGAAAATACACCTCTCAGGTGTTCAGCAATGCAGGACCGGAAGGAAAAAGACAGAACAGCTGCATTACAGGCAGAATTTACCTCTAAAACGTCTTCACGTACATAGTGATTTTCTACCTTAGCGAATAAAATGCTTTACAATTTCAGCTTCTCATTTCAGACACACATTCATCAGTGGAGGAAAATCCAGGTGCTGGTCTGCCCAGTAGATCTTGGCAGATATTTTGACTAGGGAGAGTACAGGAAACATAAATATGATGGCTCAATTCCATTAAGTGCCCCAGTAAGCACTGAATAGTAACCCAGCATGCACAAAAGCAGGCCCTAACTAAGTGGAATACAGTCAACAATAATACCACTGTGCGTTTTCTACAGGTCGAGCTCTCTGCTGCAAGAAAGATCTGTGGGATTAACTTTCCCAAGACTTCTTAAAGCAAAAGAATGAGAGATTGAACCAACAGCTCTATTACATTTATTGTCAGAAATGCATGGGTGATTATTCACAATTACAACTTTATACCAATGGAATGAACAAAGGGTTTGTGCATAATGATTAGTATTCACATGATTTTTTCACACAGCTAAATTATGAATATTAACAAATACATCAAGATGTTAATTTTTGGGACAAAGAAACGTATCTGGTTTTGCCTCATTACAACGTCACAGCTGACTTTATATGCTTTTATTTGAGAAAAGAAATTTTGCATGAACCGTTCAAGAGTGATTTTTATACACAATGCCTAATGTTAATACTTCAGCAGTTCAAAATTAGCGCATTACAATTTTAAATATAAAGAGTCTTTGTTAATATTTGGATAAAAGTTTGCAGCCTGAAGTGTAGAACTCATGGACATCTCCAAATGTTGTGTTTCCTCCCTTGAGTTGCTCCACCAGACCTTTGCTGCAGATAACATTCAGTTGCTGCTTGTTTGTGCTTGTTGTTTCTTCATTCAGTTTTGTATTTAATAATGGAAAAGCACGCTCTGTTGTGTTGAGATCAGGTGGCTGACTTGACCGTTGAACAGTATCTCATTTCTTTACTATGAGAAACTCTTGGGTTGCTTGGGGTCATCCATTTGCACTATGAACCACCGTCTGATCAGTTTTGCAGCATTTGGCTGAACCTCAACAGAAAGTATAGCCCTGTACAATTTAGAATTCGTGCTGCTATTACAATCAAAAGTCACATTGTCAATAAACACTAGTGGCCTGGTTCCACTGGAAGTTATACCAACACGTTAGACAGATGATGCGGTATGCTTTGGATCATGAGTTGCTTCTGGTTCTGGTACAAGTTAACTGTAGTTTCTACAGTTTCTGTAGAAGCTTCGACATCACTTCTACAGAGCTGTCGAAGCTCCTTTATGTCTTTTTTTGGCAGTCTAATCTTGATCTTGAGTGTAATCAGTGGTTTGCACATTTTTATATTGTATTTCTATTCATGAAGGCGTCATGAAGTGATACACCTGCTGACGCAAAAGTGTTCTTGACTTGATTAGATGTCGTGAAGTTGTTTTTCTTAAAAGTGGAAATAATTTGTGCGCTTTAGCTGTCTTCTGTGGTCTTTCGGGCCTTTTGGTGTTGAGCTGGTCAGAGCATTTATTCTATTTAACAGTGCACCAGATTGTGGATTTGGCCACTGTTAAAGTTTTTGTTGTCTCTCACTGTTAGGTTTATTTGCATTTTTTGGTCTAATGATGTCCTCTTTGGGCCTCACATTTTAAAATCACAGTAAAATTACAGTGAAAAGCTATAAAATACAATTAAACACTTTTAAATGAACGTCAAATATTATGTCTGCTTTATTTGTCATATAATAGCATGGGAGAAGGCGTCACCTGGATGTCAATTGGCCAATTAAATTTGAACCTCTGAAAATGGGGACCTGTGTATAGAAATGGTTGTAATTACTATATATTTGTAGCCAAATATTTTGTAAAATCACCTGAAAAAACCTGAAAGTCTGCACTTCGATCACATATTGATTGTTTGATTTACAATCTATTGCGGTGGTGAGAAGCAAAACCATGTTTGTCCCACACATTATGGAGCAAACTGTATAAAAAATATATAAATATAAGTTGAACAAAAGCTAGTGTCTAACTACCAGTGAAAAACCTCCCAGAATCCTGGGAATTATGGATAACAGTCATTTATGTGTGGAGTGGCATCAAAAGGTTTATGGATATTAAAGCTACAACACCCTCCATGTCTTTCATATGATTATTCCATAAAATGTTAGATACACTGGTGTTTGAACCAAACAGTTTACCACAACTTTAAAGCCAGTGTTCTTTACTAAAATAAATAAATCAGATCCGAAACCATGAGCATGCCTCCTAAGTAATGTGGAAATAGCTAATTCTGATTTATTGAACTTAGCGGCCCATGTCCACTGCAAAGACGAGAGAGAAACGGGAGAAGGAGGGAGAACAGGTCAAGTGTCGTCTGCACAAAGAACGCCAGCAGAGCAGCACAAACTCAATCTTCACAGTTGGTATATTGTCAAAAAAATGTTTTTAAAGGGAATGTACCAGAAGGAGAGAATGTGTAAGGTTGTAGAAGGACCAGCAGCTGATCGAACCATGTAACAAAGAAACAGCAGCTTTAGAGATCAAAAAGAATCATCAGATACACCTGAGTTCACAGGCCGTAGGATTAGTGAGTAAAAGTAAAGCGGGCGAGTGACTGAACAATAAGACAGGTAGGATTAAACTAGTTTAAGAAAATGCGCAAAAGATAAAGTGGATGTAAGTGTATTATTTTACAGGTGTAGTTGAACTTGCTTTGATAAAATCAGGGTGTATCAGGCGTACAGGGGAACACGGATGCAAACGTAAGAAACCTTCTTAAAAATCATTTTGTTTTTTCTTTTTTGTTTGTTTTGACTTTTTTCTTCTTTTTTTCTTTTTTTCTTTGTTAAAAAAGGACTGGAGTGGATCTTTCAGCATGACCAGCTACCCAATGGAATAATTTTACCTAGGGGAAAATCAGAGGAGAAAAGCCCTCCAGAGCGCTGACCTAAATCCCATAGAGCACCTATGGGATGTCATGGAGAAAAATGTCAGCCTTGAAAGCTTTTCTGGCTGAAAAATAGAGAGAATTTTGCCACAGTTACTACAGAAATTGGTGACTAGCATTTATGTCCAGACAAGGGTGACAAACTAAATACAAAACCACTGAAACTGAAATCTTAGCAAAGCAATTCTCTTTTCTCTTGATTTTAATTTGCTTGAGAAATGGGAATAGAAAACACAGTTTCCACTGACATTTAAAAATTATTGTTGCAGTGAAATTGTGATATTTTTAAGTGTCCAGCAGTTTTTGTGGACCGCTTTAGTTGTCATTTTCAGGGTGTCAGGGGGTAAAGCATATGCTAGAATTCATAAATTAGAGAAAGGTTACTCCCAGGATACAATATCAATCTACAGATAATATACGTGTATGAACGTGTCTGTATAATTTATATGAACACTCATATTAACACCTCTAGGTAAACAAGAGCAGTCAGACTGCAAAGCTCAAACAGGGCTGAAATTGCCTCTACGTTATACATAAATTACATTTCTGGACCCAGATCCATTGAAATTTGATATGTATTTGTGAAGATACGATGCAGAATATCAGATTTGGCGATGATAAAGAATCCTTCTAAAAAAAAAAAAATTTAACCAAGAACTGGATTAATATCAGCCCTAAAAGTTGATCATACCTACGTTGGGCCAAGTACCACTTCTAGTAAATCCATCATGCACGTCCATCCATAATTTTTCAAGTAATTCTACTAAAAAACAGAAAAATAAACAGGCAGTCAAACAAATCTTTGATGGAGGTAATTAGGAGCTTAACCTTCACTATATCTGCATATCTTCAGACTGTGGGAGGAAATGGGAGCAACAATATGCTTTAATAAGGAAAAAGTTAAATAAATTGAAGTAATTTGAAAATGTGTCTGGTGGCAGCTGTGAAAACACATATATTTTTTATACTAAAAACTGACAAGGTTATTGTTAGCCTCTCCTGGTTATTGATTTCTGTGCTGAGACATATTATCACATACCTGGCATTATTTCAGAAGAAAGCACAGGCAGTGAAACAATAATGAAGCAACGTATAATACTCGCATTTTGTTCCATACTTTCACCCAAATGTGATTACTTCAGTTGTGTACTGAAGACAGATGTCCACTACTTAAAGCCCTCCTGTTTGCACTCATGCAAACACAAGCTTGGGTATGACATATACATATATGCTGCTTTAAGCCTCAAGCATTCGTCTAGGCTGCAGCAGCAGCAGAAAATGGCTTTGTGTATCAGAAAAGAAATGTGTAACCGTTAAAGTCTGTGTCTCTTTTTCGAAGCTCTCTTGCCAATTCAAGCCACATTTCAGAGCACTTTAATTGAAAATAGTGAGAAAGCCTAGCACTTAGACGATTATAGCAAGTGACAACCGGAAAGAAAAGGCGGCAGGAAACAGACATCCTACTTTATCCCCGAGCCGGCGCTCAAAGAAGCTAAACCTCTTGAATCCAACCTGCCATCGCCACGATAAGCAGGTCCAGGGTTCTGCAAATGTATGTTTGCACAAGTATAGGTTTGAATCACCACCTCGCTGTGAGGTTTCCCTGATCTCAGTATCAAAGAGGCCCATCTGGTTCATTTAAAATCTATACAGCAGAGTGCTATAGCAAGACAAGCTGTCAGCTATATTGATTTTCGTTTTATCCTCATCATCAATTATTTATTAATTTTATGCATTCACTCTCGTATGCCCTTGTAGTGCATAAGACTCCTGCGGGGCGTGTATTGTTATCAGCTGGTCTATTTGGGAAGTCCACCTTCTTTATCCTGTCACTTCTCATTCCAATTATTAACTCCTAAAAGTCCACAATGCATTTGTCATCCATGGAAAATCATGGCAATTATGAATTAATAACTCAACTGGGATAGTTCTTTCCTGCTCAGCTGAGACCACAATTTTACGTTTCTCATTTTGTTTTAACTTTCAGCATCTTTTTTTTTACTCGTTAGCTGAGCTTTGTTTCCATCTGATTAGTAACAATTGCTGCTGGTTTGATCATGCAGGCCAGTCTGTGCATACAAATCATCATCCTCATTGTAAATGTCGTAATCTCTCTTATCAACAGATGAGACATCGTTTGAAGCAGGGATCAAAGTTCAGATCCACACCCAAGATGAGCCACCGTTCATAGACCAGCTGGGCTTCGGAGTGGCGCCGGGGTTTCAGACGTTTGTCTCCTGTCAGGAACAACGGGTACGTCCTTGGAAAGATGGCACAAGTGGAACGCTGAAACTACAATAACACACTGTATCGCAGCGTGTTTTGTCAACAAGATGTTGGAGGATAATTTGTTGCAGTTATAAAGAGGCATTATCTGCGAAAAATAATCTGTTGCACTTTCAAAATGATAAAAACATTACTCTGCTTTTCAAATCCCTGAATAATTTGGGTATTTCAGTCTATTTTGTTTATCCGTCAGCAGCAGATAGAGTAGTAATTACTCCTACAGAAAAGGCTGCTAGTCTCCCTGCAAAGAGTACTTCTATGATTTAGAACTTCATTCATATAGCATGAAACATGGTGCCTTTATTACCCACAATGCAGCTTGAAGCTCTCATGATGAGATTCAGGTGCTTTCTACCAGAATGTGGCCTTGAGGTGGAAATGAGTAGCAGAGGACTGAGGTCACCTATTTCTAACAGCCTCAGACATATTTTATTGTCAAACTTCACTTTTCAGTCCTGACATAACGTAAGCAAATTTATGTTTTCACACGTTTTCCAGAAAACAATGCCCTTTCACACATACACTCCGTTCCATTCATCTGACAGGATCTTGACTTTTGAGCTTTTATGACTAAATTAAAACGAAAATAAAATTTCAATTCAATAAAGGTTGCTGCGCCCTTATTATTAGGACTTTGTGACATTTTCATATCATTTTCAGCATGGCTTATATTTCAACTGCATAAAATTACAGTAGTATATTATGTCTGCATAGGTCTTTCCAGTGTCTTCTTGAGTTGCTCTGCTCACTGACAAATGCCCTAAATAGAAATAGCATGTGCGTAATAATAATTTATCTTAATGACTCTTTCTGCATTTTAGCTTTCTAATAAGCTTTACAATCTTTTTAATGTGTCTTCAGTAGTTCTACATCAGATGACAGATCTCTCTTTAAGCAAGAGATGCTGTCTCAGCGGCACAAACATACAGACACAGAGTGTGACAGGGAGAGAGACCCTGCTCCTAGTGGCAGTGGAAGAGGGAAGTAAATGTTCCAAAGTGTAGTTACTCATCACTAGAGTCAATGCTCACTGACACAGGTGCAAGAAATCTTTTGCAGTTATCAAAAATACAACACTCGTAATGTGTGACTCTCTCGGTACTGGCTTGGGTTTCTGCAAATGCAGCTATTAGAGCACCAACATTAAAACTAACCCATGTCACTTCAGCAGACTGATGGGAGCTGCAAGTCTTGCATATCACTGAAAAAAGGGCTTTAGATGTGTAAAATTGGGGTAATCAGTATTTATACAATTGCTTGGGCTTATGGTGCCTCCAAAGAGGAGGTGGTGTAAGTGTCTTAGTCAGCATGAAATCAACTTATCTAGTGTAATGGGATTTTGCATGCTGGCCCACATCATCAGTACTGTGTCTTTAGTCACTGAAGATGTTTAATGTCTTTCCACATCAGACATCCCTGCATTGCCCTGGTTACTCCTTTAGGGTTGATCAAGCCCTGGCCCACGTCCCAGTAGCACTCGCACTTTACTGCTCACTCTCTTTGATTCAAAACCATCAGGAGGATCTTTCAGCAGCCTCTCAGGCACTGCTGATGGCTCTGCCCTTGTCTGCCTCGTCTCTCGTGAGACTGATAGCTTTGCTGAACTTCCTGCTGACAGTCAGTCATTTGAAATTTAAGGTGTGAGTACGAACTGAATAGCTTGTACTCACACCTTAAATTTCAAATGAGGGAGGTTAAAATGAATGAATTTCAGACTCTGTGAACTGAAAACTTGCTAGTATTTAGATTGTTGGGAAGAACAGAAATTAAAACAGACACCAAGTCAGACTGCACACATGGCTCAGTGACTGAGGCATCCAGGGAAGTGGAAATGGCTCTGGTATTGCTCAAGGTTTTTGTCAGACCACAGGGATTTGAAATGACAAGACCCACAAGGTAAGCAATGCACTGTCAGCACTATGCTGTGCTGGAGGAAAACTGCTATTCTCTTTTTTAAATGTTTTTTAAGAACATTAAAAAACATTTCTGGGAATGTTTCAGATCAAAGTTTCCCACAAACTCATCAGCAAAGAATGCTTACTTTTTATTTTTCCATCATTAATATGGTGGAGTTTGAAATGCTGATTTGTTAGCCAGAAAGATCTGCCCTGAGCAGGCTGTTCAAGTCTGTGCACTTCTTGGAAGGCTTGGATTTTCCATGCAGTCCTAATAGTTACCCACACGGGGCCTTAACACATATTAAGGAACACAAACTTCCCCCAGCTTGTCGAAGTCGGTTTTGTTGAGTGAAATGAAGTGTATGTAGGTTATTCCTCTGAACTGTGAATAATTCTGTGGGTGCAATGGCGAGCATGCATTCAGACAAATCACATAGTCTGGGCCTTAATATGGTTCAGAACCATGCAAAATAAATGGAGAGAGAAAGAAGCGGATTTGATCTCGGTCCTTCCACATCCACACTACTACTAAGTGCGTCCCAGTGTCGGCAGGCTGCAGCAGGATTTTGCATGCTGTGAACGTCGCGTCTGCAGGAGAGTGTCCTTCTTTGTTTTTCTCTATTTCCCCACTAGCTCCATTACTTTTTTCCTCGCCAACAGTCATTACAATTCCTTTAATACAATTCTCCTCTCTTTAATATGATTCTACAATCTCTCCATTCCCCCTTTCTCCCCTCTTTCAGTCTCTATTTATTTATCCCATTGTCTGGCAGGCTCAGTCTTCATTAATCTAATGCAGTTTGCTCCCATTCATTCATCTCCCTGTTTCAGCAGTCCTGTAGTGTAAAGCTGTTGGGGACTTTTCAGCCAGCCAAGCTGTCACTCACCGTGATCTGGCAACAGAATAATCTGCAATATCCTTCTACTTTACATGCAAAGTAAAAAAAAATACAAAATAATTCTCCCAGCATTTCTCCATGCGCCTCCTTTTCTGTCCACAGTCACCCCTGCTTTGTACCTCTTTCTCTCGTGATTTGTTTTCCACTTCGAGGTTTGCTCAGCACACGAAAATATCCTGAAATCTTTTACGCCAGATTTACTTTTGTCCACACTTACAGCAGCTTTTGCTGAGTTTAACCAAAGGGAAATAATGTTGCCACAGAGTGGTTTGAGAAGTCTGAAAAGAGCTTTTGAAAATGCAGGGAAATCAAAATAGCAGACCAATGTACATAAAAGACCCATTTTCAAGTTAAAGAACTCCTTTAAGGGATGTAATCCACGTGACTGTGAATGAATGCAGATACACCCATTATCGATTATCACATTTTATTATGCTCTGATGGTTTTTAAGTTTAGCTTGACTTTGCGAAGTACCATTGATGTTAAAATAATCAGAAGAATGATTATATTCTCCTGATTAGGTTAGGTTTTTGTTCGCGCTGTCTATTTTACTTGAGTGCACTGCACTGTATGTGACTACTTATGACTATTGTATGTGCATGCTGAACATCTCCTGGTTTTATTAGTAACCAACTCCAGTTTGTGATACCCGTGGCTGCCTCGTGCCCCCCCACTACAGATTGTTAGCTGCTGGTCCCTAAATCACAACAGTGGCCTTTAATTTATTGCCATGTGAGCACTCAGTGATGCACTGATTGAACTGATGAGACAGAAACACATACTGCCTTCTTTTTCCTACTTTCCTACTTCATTTAACGCATCACATTTTTCTCTTCCGTTAGTTAAGGCAGATGAAATGTAAATGAGTACGGCAAATGTTGTGATATAACATGCAAATTACAAAATGCATTCCTCCGGAGGGAATTTAGTTTATTTTGTCTACATAAACAGTGTAAAGCTAACTCAAATGTGCACAGGATTCATTTATGCTTGGTTTTAAGTAATTTTTCATTTAACATTTCAATTATTATCTCAGTTATTTTTTGTAACTGAATTATTTCCGTTACTCCTGGGGAGCAGAGACCATGATTAGATCTTTTTTAGTCTATTTATTAGTCTCCTGAATATGTTGACCGACACGCTCTGCTGATCATTTTTCAGTTGTCTTCTACTTTCTATAGCCCTTTCAGACATTCACTCCTTTTCAGCAATCTGAAGACATCTGTAAATTGTCAGCTTCATTTTAGAATGCACACCTTGGTCACTTTCCCACATAAGCCGTGGCAAAGCTCTTTCTAAGTCCAACAAGATTGGCGTATCAATTCAGCACAAGCCTGAATGCGTGCTCTATTGATATAGGCACACATAAGACTTTCACTATCCACCTCTTCCCTTTATCTCTATGAGTCGCTCAACTCACTACAAGGTATGATTGTTTTCTTTTTTTTGAAGGATGCCTGAAACTTTAGTGTCATAGAAAGATGAAGGTTTTTGTATGAGACACCTGCTTTCAGTCTCTGTCTCTCTTGCCTACCACCTTGCATACAAACATATAGGCTGTCTCTGCAAATAAGGCAGCAGCTCAGCATCAGGCGTTTTCAACATTTCATCACCAGTCTCCTTAATTACACGGTTCATTTAAGAACATAAGAAATTGAGCGAAGTGGATAGTGAAAACAAACAAAAGGTCCGTAAACGTAACTAAGCGCAAAAGACCCAGTCCCAATGTCGTTAGTTCCCCCACTTTTACAAATCAGTTACACAGTTACAAATTAAAATGTTAGAAAAAAATAGTTATAAAAGTTATAAATTTAACTTTATGTTAAAGCCCATACCATAGTAAAAATAGACTCTGATATATGTCAGGCTTATAAAACTCGGCAATAATGTATGTAATGTAAGTTCTGACGAAATGTTAGCTGCGGCTTGAGTTGGTGTTTTGCTCCCAGCTGTTTATGAAAGTCTGCTTTTGAGTTTGTTTCATAACCGCATCAGACAGCGGCAACATCTATCAACTTCCAGTCAGCTGTCTAATCTCCAATTTTGACTAAAGCGTCTGTGCATGTGTTCCCCATATTTTTAGAAGATAGATCATTTTATTTATATAGCGCCAGTTCACCAGAGCAGTCACCTCAAGGCGCTTTATATCATAAGGCAAGCACCCTACATTATTAGAGAGAAAACTGCAACTATCAGCAAGTTATCCACCGCAGCTGGTTGAGTGGTGAGGGGACTGAGAAGAGGAAAAAAAGTCAAACTGCTTATACTATCAACTCTGCAGTTGCACCATGAAAGAAAAGCGCAAATATCAACTTCTGTTTATAACTGAGACAAAGTTTGTGTGAAGGATTGTGACAGGAATTTTTTTCAACATTCATGTGATTATCTACTGAAAATTTGTGCCCAGCTGTAAGATAGTCAAAATATACTGCTACTTCTGCTGTATAGAATTTACAGTAGAAGTACAGAAGTAAGCATGTAAGAATGACATTCATGAGAAACAACCTCAGAGCATACTGAAAACACAGGAGTCTTGTGGCCACGGCAACGACATCTTTGTTCAACACCTACCCTGCCCCTGTTTACCAGATTTGCCTCGCTCTGTCTTCATCCACCTTCAGACAATGAAAATCAAGTTGAAGGATTGCTGTTTTGACACACTAGAGAAGATCAAGTGCACAGCGCAGAAGCATAGCTACTACAGGACATGATAGGACTGCTACAGTGTGAAGTCTGTGCTGTACTCTTTCAGCACTGAAGATGTGTACAATGGGTACAGAGGTGTACAAGAACATGATCTTGAAGACAGATCATCCAAATTTAAATCAAATAAAGTTTTGGCGTTTAGATGCCCATTAATATGAATACCCCATGTCTCCATAATTTTGTCCAGAGAGCCACATTTGGGGGATGGGTTGGTTTTGGTTTGATGATATCTTATATTTTTCTGTTCAGTGCATGCAGGCATCTGCAAAATTTTATCATTGTGCTGTCTGTATATGCCTTTGGTTCCTTTTTCTCTAAACCAGCACAGTGGTTCCTTTCTTCACTGGGATAAGGAGAGTGTCATAGTTCATCTCTCCTTCAAGTTTACTCTTGCCTCCTCTTGCTCTTTGATGTAACAAGGTCTTGCAAGCCATTCCAATTATGTCCAATTTCATGAGTAAGCTCTCATGTTGTTGTGTAGTTGTGCTGGCAGCCCATTTTTGCCAAAGACAAATTTTCAACTTCCTCGACATGCTCGTTCCCCAAGCCCTGGTACATCATGATAAGTATGCACTTAACTACTTTAAACCCCCCTGTAGAGAAGACAACAGGACCTGTAGTTGGCAGATGCATGCAAACTGGCATGAAATTAGTTTCTAACATATGGTGTATTTGGAAGATTCGGTTGAAGCACTGAAAAACTAATAAGCAACTTTTATTAACCGTATTAACCGTTAATTTTATGGCAAACTAAATACCTCTGGGTTTGTGACTGTTATTTGCATAAATCCATCTATATTAATGCACCAAATTGGACTTAATAAAATTCTGATGTGCTCTTTTTTTTTTTTTACTTTTTCTGAAAACCTATATACAAGAAAATTACTTTAGTTTGATTATTGTGTTTACTCAGATAAATTAAATTTAATTAAAATATATGCATATCTGCAAAAAATTATTTCAAATACAGATGTGTTTATGAATGCACAACATTCACTTCACTGTATAACAGTATGATCTGTGAGTGGCTTCTGCAGTTTTTAATTATTTAAAGATGTAAATACTTGTATACTAATACTATAGAATTACATATCCAGCACTGCTGTGCAGATGTTCAAAGAAATGCAAAGTCTAATAAGTCTGGTGACAGCGTCTCTCTTTGGGTTCCTCCACTGCACGAATCCACCGGATTGCATGTTTTACTGCACAGACTGCTGAGAGGCGACATAGCTAACATTTGTGGATTCAAATACTGGGCATATGGTATTTGGTTCTGCAGCAACGCTGCTTAGAGTGAAACTCTTACGACATATCAGCTCTACTAAACAGCTGATACTATTCAGTTCCTGCATGAAGAGTGGGCAGCACAATGAAAGCACAGAGGGAGACTAGGAATAGGAGAAGCGTAGGATTAATGCTCCTACGCTCAATAACCACAACTCACATGTCCACGAATCTGGAGTTAGAACAAGATTCACATTCTGTTCCAAATGCAGTGTGTAAAGACCTTTCATATCGACAGAGTAACAAGTTTAGCATATTGAGAGAAAATATGGCATGAAAAACTGCATTGAGGATAAGCGTGCAATAACGTGCATATGATGAAATTGCAAATGACTGCGTAGTTGTTCTTTTTGTTTACTTTTTACTCTGTTGCCACTTCCATGAACATAAACTGGGAGTTTTATTATTTTTATAAAAAACAGGTCACATTCGCATTGTGAATTTTTTTTACTTCAAATATGGTCAAGGTATTGATAAGTCTCTGGGGATGTTCAGCAGATAGCAATCGCCATGTGTGACGTGTTTGTGCCTCTCTTTCAGCTGACATACCTGCCTCCACCATGGGGCGACTGCAAATCCACACCGATGGATTCTGACTTTTTCAGCAGTTACAGCATCACGGCCTGCAGGATCGACTGTGAAACACGATACTTGGTGGATAACTGTAACTGTAGGATGGTTCATATGCCCGGTAAGAACCAGAGGGGGCACCTTACTGCTTTCGCATTATTGTAGGGTCTTTACCTTACAATATAAAGCGACTTGAGGCAACTGTTGTTGTGATTTGGCACTTTATAAATAAAACTGAATTGAATTGAGTTGGATATCAATATATCTATATCTACTTATAAAGATGTGAAGTGCTTGAGAGTCTGTTATTCTAATCTCACAGGAAACACTTTCGTTTGATGCTGCAGTGACAAAAATGATTTTTGAGGAGCAAAACACTTTTTCCAGCAAACGCTGAAAATCAGATATTTTCACACTCCAGTGGATCGGAAAACTCAACTGTTTTCATTTTGTTTGCACAGTGATTACAGCTGGCATTTGCTGTCTACCTCCTACACTTAATCACTGTGTGGCATCTCTGATGGCAAATTGAAAAGGAGTTTGGCACTGAGGAAACATTTGCTTTTGGCCTCCGTTAACCCTCACTTACCTGTCCAATTATTGTTAATGCCTCTCTTCAATCAGCGAGAGACCCGTGTTTGCATATAGACAGCCTGCCAATCTGCCTGTGTGATAATCAGGATTAGTCTCTATCTTATAGTGATTGTTCAGTTGATTACTGGAAGTCTAGAGGGAACCTCCCCATCTTCTTCAGCTATTCATCTTTCCGATCTCTGGACCAAAAAGCAGTGAATAATTGTAGCAGGGTAATAATGTCCTCTACAGCAATGACATTTCTTACCTTGTGTTGTCCTGACAAACTGACAAAGATGGATCAACTGCCAAAGAGAGAAGGATGGGGAAAGGGGTGACCGAAAGTGGTGATGAGAGTCAGCAAAAGTTAATGAAATCAATTACAAGATGAGCTTAAAATTTATGGCAAAAATCCAGGTGTGATGAGGGCAGCAGTAATTCTGAGACAACATTAATTATAAGTCTTGGACTCGTTGCCTTTTGTGCTTCCTCGAAACCCCCTTTTCCCTTGCTCGCCCCTTATTTTTGGTCAGACTGTGAACATTGTGTTCTTTTGCCTATCCTTAGGAAATGCCCCATACTGCACCCCGGAGCAGTACAAGGAGTGTGCAGATCCTGCCTTGGGTAAGGAGATAAACCAGCATGCTGCTTGCATGATGTGTATGTGTATGCACGTGTGTGTATGTGTGCATGTGCACTTTTCAGTGTGCATGTCCCACTGTTCAGAACTCCTGATCCGAGGTGATAACAGATAATAGTGTTCCTTCAGCCTGATAGTAGCCATTCTCAAAGAGTAAACCTCAAGCCTGCCACTGAGGCTCTCCTTTTCACACTCCCCTGTCTTTCCATCAACTGATACCTTTCAGTCCTTTCATGTCTGTTGCTTGTTTTCTTACTGACTTGCAATCTCTCGTGTCTCACGTGTTGGCCTCTGGCTGTTACTGTCTCTCTGACTCTGTCTTGATGTGGCTTATATCTTTTGTATTTCTTATAAGGGTCTGTGGGGTTGCTCCTCGCGGCATCTTTTCACAACATTCCTGTGACACTTTTCATTCAACTCATATTTTGTTTGTCATCCTGAGATGGCGATAAATCTGTCTGTCCCCTTGTCTTCTCTCTTTAAATCTCTATCTCTTGCTCTCTTCTCTCTCTCTCGCTCTGTCTGACTACTTCATTTTTCAGACTTTCTTGTCGAGAAAGACAATGACTTTTGTGTGTGTGAGACGCCGTGCAACTTGACACGTTATGGTAAAGAGCTGTCCTTTGTCAAGATACCCAGCAAAGCATCGGCCAAGTACCTTGCCAAGAAATATAACAAAACTGAGCAGTACATAGCGTAAGTACATTTTTTAAAATCTTTTATATAACCAAAGGTGGGTTTGTGTTTGCAGAGCATTTTCACTTTTAATTCAGTGTTTCACATTTATGTTATTTGATGCAACCAATCTCTAAGAAGCTTCACATAACTGAAGTGATGAATTAAAGTTATCAGTGCCATTCATCTTGTCTTTTCAGTGTATTTTAGAAGCTAAACATTGTTATATTTTATTTTTAGCGCAGTTATAATGTCATTATCACTCATCATATTACACAGTGTGTTAAACTGTCATCATGCAGTGCATTCTGTAGACACAATTCATCAGCTCCTGCCATTTTCTTCATTATCATAAATATTTTTTTATGTCTTGCAGCAAATAAGAGATGTATTTAGTTATAGATAGTACTTTACGTTTCTAGTTATTTATTTTCTATTCTCTACTTAAACACAACAAAAATGCTGTAGCAGCAGTTATCAACTCACCCCCGAAAAAAATTAGAGAAGGGGCAGGTGGTAAGTGGCAGCTGCGTTAGCTCGGCCCCCCAAAAAACTCATGTCTGTTAAATAAATTATAAACAGGTGCCAATGGCATGCTCAATAATTCAGGTAGTTTACGTCAAATGTTAAGTTCCCATTAACTTACACTTGACTCGAGCTCTTCCACTGAAAAGTGTTGTATGGGCTTTTGGTTGACACAGAAGTGTATTTGCCCTGAGTTTGAAGTTCCAAATGCACACACCTCCAGAAAGAAGCGTAGCAATGAAATGACTTTGATGGGGACGGCTGTTTCCACCAGATCAGGTGCTCGATTGGATTGGGATCTGGTGACTGTGGAGGCCATTTGACTACAGTGAACTCACTGTCATGTTCAAAAAACAGTTTAGAATAATTTAACATTGCACATTATTCTGCTGGAAGCAGCCATCAGAAGATGCACACAATGTGCTGATAAAGGGATGGACACGGTCAACTAATGATGCTCACTTGGCACTAAAACAGGAGATAAGATGTACCACAATGTAAGGAGTGCTCTGACACGTTGATAAATATGTTTTTTTCCTTTCTCGCAAGGAAAGGAATTTTCTGTGGCAAGAAAATACCCCACACACTGTTACATCACCAGCATCTTGAACCATTGATACTCCGTATTCTCATGTTGTTCATTCTGATCCTAAGTGAGCTATTCTCAAGCAACATCCTTCCAAATCCTGTGTAAAGAAACATGTTTCTTGACTTTGTCTATGACAATTTGAGACTTCAAAACAATTGAAGGTTCAGTTTCCTGTTCTTACAGCAGTGGCACCCGCTGTGGGCCTCTGCTGCTGTAGCTCACCTCAAAGTTTGGTGTGTTCTCCATTCAGAGATGCTCTGCATACTTTGGTTGTGGCCCACACTGTTGCTGCATTTGCCTGCTGTTATTGGCTGACCGGTTAGCTATATTAATGGGCAGTTGAACAGGTGTACCTAATAAATTGGCTGTGTTCAGTAAGTGTATACTGTAATTTTACCCTGCAAAGATTGTTATCTTCTGTCCCAGACTTGGCAAAAGCCAGCATTAAAGATATTTCCCCTAATAGCAAAAATTGGACTCTTCCAAAGGGAGTAAAGTTTTACTGAAAGTACAGCTACTGGGTCATTATATAAAAACTGAAAATGTTGTGTAATGTATGTATGGTCGGAAGGGTAAGATGGCGCTGGCAAAAGGTCGGCAGCCTTAACCCAATTTCTTTCGGGGTCAATAAAGTTTTATTGAATTGAATTGAATTGAATTGAAAATGGATTTCATCTTCAGTTGACTTGTTGACTTGTTAGATTACACTGGAGTACTGTTTTACTTTTCATGAGCAGTACGGTTGTAGATTATAAATGTGCTGTTTGTGTTTGGTGAGGATGGAAAAGCTCTGTGAAAACATTCAGGAGCCAAACTGAGTTTTTTTTCTTCATTTCTTTAAACATGTGAAACAAAATATATACCAAACGCAACTTGGTTGGAGTTCTGTGTTTTTTCACTTGTGCACTGGATTTTCCTTTCTGTCATCATTTAGCAATTCAGTACTGGCTGAAACATAGCTTGCTGTCCTGATTGTGAGGGATTAAGACAGATTAAGCCACTTCAGAATACAAGCACACTTACATCAGAAATGTAAATCTCTTGATAAAAGTTCATGCCATCGATATCAGTTACCCGTAAGGACAAGAAAACTGCCACTAAACAAGTTAAATGACCCACTCTCTTTTCTGTCTAACAGAACCGATGTGTTTCGGGTTGATTTTCTCTTTTACTTACTTCCTTAAAGGCTCCTCAGTGAGTGTAGTAACCCTTTCACTTTCTAAAACTTGGATTTTTTGTTTCATCGAGGGGAGAAAATAGAGCAAGGAACTCACATTCAGAGCTTAACTTGATTAATCGACCAAGTATTGAGTGTTTCTTGGCCAAATGTACTGAAGAGATCAAAAGCAGTTCAAGGAAATGAGGAGAGGGTACAATAATAGTTGGATCTTTTATCTATCACTCCCGGCAGAGCAGTTGAAGGCATAATTACACCATATGTAGCCAGACTGCTGTTAAAAACCTTTCACTTCTCCCTTCAGAAAGAAATTCCCTGTGGACACAAGTGAATCCATCGAGTTCATTTCTTTGACTGGCCAAATTTCCAAGTGGTGTCATACTGATGCACATTAGCTTTGTTTTGGTATTCCGGCTTCTTAGTCTCTGGTGATGTGAAACTGAAGTCCGTGACAGTGGACTGTCTGTCGTCTTTCTGTTGGGAACCACAAACAGAGAAAGAAAGGTAGACATGTAGCTTAATCCACTGTTTGACAGCAACTGTGATCAGATGTGTCTCAGGTTAACCCACTAAGCAGCAGGAACATGTGACAGCCAAGAGGCATCACTGAAACTTCAGCATGACAACCCATACTGACGGCCTACAGATCAGGAAAAAGTACCCAAGAATGTCAGTAACAATAACAAGATAGAAGATCAGTGACTGAAAACCTGCAGCATCTGTACCCCAGAGAATATATCAGGAGCTAAAGCAGTACCAGTGGTAAAAGTCGCTGATATAAAGTTTTAAAATAAAAATTTTTAATAAATAATCTTATAATAAATAAATATGGCCTGTCAATCATTGCTGTTCATGTCTAAATTTGGAACATCGTGAAAGGTAGAAAAAATTGTCTTTTTAGGATCTGGGGAAAAACTGAATGTGTAGTAAATGTTCAAATTACACCTAGCCTAAAAATATTTGCATTTATGTTTTTGTTTTTTTGTTTTTTTAAAATAACACTTTGACATTTTATTTGATTGTGATCAGATCCACATCTCTGGGACTCTGGGACTGTTTTTAGATTATAAAACATGTTTACATCATTTATATTCACTAACTGGCCCCTTTATTGGGCACATGTTGCTAACATCAGGTTGTGCATTCATTACCTTAGTTGTAATCAGTTGTTATTTGAGTCGCTGTTGCCTTCCTATCAGTTTGCTGGCCTCTCCTCAGCTTCATCATAATTACTTACTGAATTTGAATTACTGTTTCCTGCTAGCTCAAAGCAGTCTGGTCACTCCTGTGCCTCTTACAAGGCATTTTCACCCAGAGAGCTGCCACTCACTGGATATTTTCTCTTTTGTGCAAGAAAATCCTTATAGATCAGCAGTTTCTGAAATACTCAAACCAGCTAATCTACTACCTAAAATCATGCCACGTTCAAAGTCACTTAAATCACCTTTCTGCCTCATTCTGGTGCTCAGTTTGAACGTTAGCAGGTCGTCTTCACCATGTGTACAAACCTCAATCCATTGAGTTGCTCACATGTGATTGTCTGATTAGTGTTAATGAGCACTTGAACAGGTGTACCTAATGTAGTGAATATCTACATGTGTTGCATGGTGAGGTTATTTGTTGATTTTGGACAATCCAAATATTAATATTTTCACTGTTCAGTTATTGCAGGACAATTGATTTAGTATTGTTTCTACATGATACTGGGGGCTCGGTGGTTTAGTGGTAAGTGCGCCGCCTCGTCTGGGAGGTCATCTGAGGAGTTGAGGACAATGTTACCGTTCCACCAAATTTTAGACATAATTGCACAAAAGTTAAAGTTAAAATTTAGAACAAATTAGGATTTACCAGAGCAGTCTGAACGGACAGAAGAAATGGATAAACTATTGAGGGAGGTGTGTTGTGTGCAGCTGAAACTGAAACATAAAGGTAAATAATTACATTTATTTAGTTAAAGTAATTAGTAAAAATTTGAAGTGGCTAAGTGTGAGTACTCGTGCTGCAGTGTCAATGTTACAGTGCTTTAGCCCAACCTCAGTGATGGTTGGCTGGCTGGCTGAAGGTTTAATTCACATTTCAGAAAGAGTTTTTATGTCAATCATAAATCAGATAATTTAAAAGCACAACCAAGCATTAAAATAATCTCACGGCCGTGGGCATGACATATCCAATTTGCCAATTCACATATCAAAATCTCATGGGTTACATCAGCCACCTTGACCATCCTCTTATAAAGGCCCACATAGTTTACTAGTTTCCAACGGGGGAACAGCAGATTACATCCACTCTACTGTAAAATGTTGGCAAGAGCTGACAGAAAGAACAGAGTTCCCACAGCTTCCAGAAGCTGATGGATGCTTTTGAAATTCATCCAGAGTCAAAAACCTGCTGGGCTGAAAAACTCCAACTCATTCATATTTAATAACATGATATTTTGTTTTACCTTCATTAAAATGATTTTTTGTGACATTTGTACTTTGACTTGAAGGCTGTGATTAATTTGAGTGAGCCAGGTCTAGGCTCGTTTTATTGCACATGCTGGCTTTCAGGGACACTTAATGGAACACAGCCATTGTTGATTTGTAATTATCAGTGTGCAGGTGAATAAACGCTGAGACCCACTGACCTCAAAGTGTTTGATGACTGTTTCTCATTGTGTGTACTGCTGATGGGCTTTAAAAAAAGAAGTCAGTGCAGTCAGAGTGACCTGAAGTATAAGATCTCACGCAATTTTAAAATGTTCTCCACATTATCACCATGTTACCAGCTACAATTTGCATCGAGTCATTTAAAATGAGCCCTTGGCTTCAGCAGAGTTGATCTTAGGACTGGCAGCTTATCACTTGTCTTATAATGCAGGACTTGTATTTTAAGATATAAAACTGAAAATCATGTACCAAAAAAGGAAAACTACAAAGTCAAGCTGTGGTTTTGATCCCAACCCCAGTGGGGTGTAAAGTCTGACTTCACCCAGAGAGAGGATATTTAAGAATTACAATAATAGTCTGTCTTGCCCTGGGCCTTTAAACTAATCCCCTTTCTTCTTCTTTATGCTGAAGTCCTGAGTTTTAGACTTTAACACAGTATGAAATCAAACAGCTACCATCATTTCCCTTGTATTCCTCAATGGGCAGACCCACATAGGGGAAATTAGTAAGTGGTGACAGGTTATTTGCTCAACTTGACGCATCTTCTCTGTTATCTGCAGGAAGTGGCAGACTCACCAATCACCTCCTCTGCCTGAAGACGCACTGATAGAAACGTGTTTGAAATGTAAACTGTTAGTTTTAAATATGTGAATTAAAACTGCCTGCTTCCCTTTCTGTTAACAGTGATAACATTCTGGTTTTGGATATCTACTTTGAAGCGCTGAACTACGAAACCATCGAACAAAAGAAAGCCTATGAATTGGCAGGCCTTCTGGGTAAGGAAATGGCTGTCAAGTGTTTTCTTAGGAAGAGATAATGTGCAGTATGCAGCATGACAGTTGCTTTGTATCTAAAATGACAGTAGCGCAAGTGCTTGCATTTTTTATGAGGTGTTCAGGTCCCAGAAGAGACACAAAAGTGTCTCTTTAATCTTTTTAACTGCATATTTGCAAACGTCTATATTTGCTGTTACATTTCTCACCTTTTAGATGTAAAAAAAGACGCAAAGTGTGTGTGAAAGCTGACCTGTGTTTCATGAATGTATTCAGGTACAAGTTTTGCTTCCTTATTTTTCTTTGCAGGTGATATTGGTGGTCAGATGGGTCTCTTCATTGGGGCCAGCATCCTCACCATTCTTGAACTCATTGACTATCTATATGAGGTAAAAAACTAATATCTATTGTGTTTTTATGGTCATCTGTGCTACTCCAGCAAAATAGAATGACTTGCTGGCAAAATTTCATTTTTCACACAGTGTTACCATGCGCACAAGGACGTGTTTTAGCGAGCATGACGAACGCTCTGTCCCTCACAACCCTGCAGCCCATTTCTGCATTTCTGCACGGCACTCACATCTTAGCAGTAGCAACGCTGAATACATTAACATTTTGGATGTATTATATTTTAGATTAGTCAGGATGTCTATGTCCACTCTCATTAGAGTAACTCTGTGCTCCACACTTCCTCCCTCCCTTCTCTTACAACTGAAGTACTAAGTGTTTTTATGTGTGTGTCTGTTAGTCCTTGATTAGAAATGTGTGTGAGAGAGAGAGAGATGGGCAGAGCAAAGCAGCTACTGCTCATGTGCAGGGTCACCGTGCAAGCATATTTATAGATACATAAAATAAATCACATTTCTATTCCAGTCAAGTATGTGGGTTTGAACTATGATGAACCAAAAACAGAATACTTGGATGCTCACCAGAAGCAAAAAGTACTTTTTGGTAACAGGTGTGCTCGTCTATTTTCAGGTGATCAAATACAAGGTGTGCCGGTGCATGAAGAAGAAACACAAAGGCCGCAAAAACAATGACCGGGGAGCTGTGCTGAGCCTGGATGATGTGAAACACCATGTCAGTAGTGTGCTGTTAAGTACTTTCACTGTGTCAGACGGCATTGCGTTGACAGGGGCACACTCTCTGCTTTGTCTTCACTGCTCTCAACTGGAGTCGAGATCAAGGAGGTGGTGGGGTGGTGGTAGGAAGACGAGCAAATGAGAGAGAAGAGATAGAGATGGAGGAAGTTTGGGTGGGGGGACTTGAGAGACACGGTAGAGAGTGAAAAAGTGATTGGGATGAGAGGGGGAGAAAATTGAGAGGGAGAAGTAGGAGAGCGGAAAGTGGCTGGAATTTAATCAAAGCTGGGGGACAGCACCAGCAGGGACAGGCCGGAATTAAAGCTTTGGAAGGTGTGACAGCTCACTTATTTCCAAGTGTAAATGAAGCCAGTTCACTTTAATTGTAAGTCAGACCTCAGACAGAGAAGGGAAAGATATTCTCCACAACTGATCTTCACTTTGTAGTCCTCTCCTTTTCTGTTCACCATTATTTTCAGCATTTTTCAAAGTATTCCTGAAGAATTGATTTCCTCGCTCATCTCAGCCCGAATTGTTGCTCATGTCATGTTTTCCTGTGAAAGTGTTTATGAGCTTTTTATTTGGGTTTTCTTGCACATTTATGCTCCTTCGATCTCAATGCTATATCTTCTGCTGATCATTTCTCTTACCTGCCTTTTGACTGTCTGCCTCTCTCATCCCATTTCTCTCTCAGGCTCCTTGTGAGAACCTGCGTACACCATCAACGTATCCTGGCAATATGCTACCTCATCATCCAGGCCAGGGTAACTTTGAAGACTTCACTTGCTGAGCAGAACCCAGGTGAAAGTGCGTGTTATGCAACCAAAGCCACCATACAACGACAACTGTCCAACGCAGGGAGGGCGAGGAACTGATACTAATCTAACAGATGCACTTTTTACATGAAAACTGAGGAAAATGGACGAATCAATCGTGACAAAGAATTTGTCAGAGGAAGTCCTAAATGTTTAAAAAAAAAAAAAAATCTGTAATTTTTCCGGAGAACATTTCATGCAGCACTCTTCTGTGTTTTTCCTCTGGATTACTGCCGAAAAGGATGCTCATGGAGAAACCTTGCCAACATGGACCTCTCTTTCAAAAGACAAAAAAATAAAGAAATAAATAAGGGAAAATGTACAGTTATCTCACCCTAGACAGTAGATCAGAAAAAAGAGCCCCCATGCCTTTATATAGCACAGCAACACATGATGGTTTCACACAACACCGGCTTGCTAGTGTGACGAATATTCATACTGCTTACTCCACATGTAGCAACATCTAGAACTGTTGCAGTGCTTCATAAAACAACCGCTGGACTCTGTGTACTTTGTTTGCGAATGTATCTTTGTTCACAATGAGTGTAGTTGCGTGTGCAGGAAATACTTTCAGGGGGTTGCGATGTAAGTGGAGGTGGCGACGGTGGTAGAGGTGCATCATCTACCATTTAATGTACTGGTGAAGATTTCAGGTCTCATCATGTAAATGCATGCTTGTATTTGTCCAGTGCATGTTTTTTTTTTCATATCATTTCTAATTTTGATTGATTTTTTTTTTTTTAATATATAGACTTATATACATTTAATCATTATATTTACCAAGTCTGCCTCATTTACAGAAACATGACAATGATACATGCCATATATTCCTGTGTGCGTTTGTGTGTGTGAAGGGACAGTGTTGCAACATTAGGTATGTTGAGTGTTTTGTTGATTGCACAAATGGATGAGCTGCACCTAATTTCATTTCTTATGATTTTGTTTTGTTTTTTCATTCTTTCACTTCTTTTTCATTTTCACATGTGACCACAGGATGAAGTGAGAAGGGTTTTTCTGTTCTTTGTTTCTTTGTTTTGTTTCCTAATGATTGATTGCTAAAATCCTTGTGTGGGGTTGTTACATTTTTTTTTCTGTATCTGTGTTAGTTGCAAAAGTCTTATCAAAGCACAATACCGCCAGTATGTAGAGGTGATGTAAAAGAAAACGTACTATTCTTCTTGATATATTGTCATATTATTAATATCGTGTTGATCCGACTGTTTTTGATTGTTTCTTTCTTTCATATAAAACACTCAGCAGCGCCTGATTTTCCTGTCTCCATTTTCCAGGTAATAGCCTGGTCTATTTAGTTATCAAAGCATAAATAAAATGCAGATATCGTTTTGGAAAATTGTTTGTTTTCTTCACTGAATTTAGTTGTTTCTTTGTTCCTTTGCTTGAACAGGCAAACAGAAACAAAGCAGTGTATTTTCCAGCTGCAGTTACTGTTTAAATGTTCATTTTTTAATCATGAGCTGCACTTAGAAAATCTGATTAAGCATTCTGCACTCCATCCAAGGCATTTTGCTATCTCTATTTCCCCAATCGACATGTTATCTTGTGTTTTGCTTCATACAACATTTTTCTTGGAATTAAATCAGCATTATGAAAGAGTTTGGGGGCAAGACTGATATTGCTTATCTACGGCAGCCATTCATTTGTGCTGCATTTTAACAGCTTCAAGCCACAACACTGGTATTTTGGAGCACAGTACTCTTGAAATATGATTACAGATTCAGCTGCTGTATGACAAAAGGATGGATGAGAAATATCCTGCACAGCCGATACAAGTTTTATCAAGATTGTCAGTCAGCCAGCAGTATTCTACTGTACATCTGGTGCTGCCAACTGCCACAGTTATATTAGAAAAGCAGCTTGGTGATGCATGACTCTGTGAATATTAGAGCCCAGTACCACCTAAACCACGGTCTGCCTCAGAAATCATGTCCTGTACTCATTTGGCTGCTCGGTCCACTGCTACGAGACGTCAGGGGTTAGTCGAGGACGAGAAGTTTACTTTTGCTTTATAATTTTTTCATGATTTCTTTAAGTGCAGAACCGCATATCAGCATTGTTCATCGAATGAGAGCAAGCACTCATTTTTTTCTATTATTCAGAGTAGAAACCTCAGCTGGTAACCACACATTAATATACAAGTGTTAAAACTCGTATCACCTACAATATATGATGGCATTTTTTTTCTTGTTTTAAATGTCTGAAACATGATTTTGCCTTTTATCCCTGATGGTTTTATTGTTTTTTGTTAGCCCTGCCAACAAGACAAATTAATCAAACAAGTTTGTTTTTTTAAGAAAAAAGATGCTCATTTCCTGCTGGCATTTGTGTCTTTGTGTGAGCAACAGCCTGCGAATCAGTAGATTGCGGGGAGGGTCAGAATACAGGAGCACTGCCTGCCAGTGACAGAAATCCTGCAGAAGATGCTTGCTGCATCCTGATAAGCCTCCAGGGCAAAGCAGGTGGGGGCTGTGTGGGAGGTGGTAATATCAGCGGGAGTTCAGAAACTGAAAATCTTTCCAAAAATTCTGGATTAACAAGAGTTTCCTGCAATCTGGTGGTTTAATTGTTTAATTTCCTGCGTTGTTTGAAATCTTGGCTTCTTTTCTCCATGAATGAGGTTAAATCATCGGGCTTTGTGCCCTCATTTACTTGCAAGTGGAAATATCTGAGATGATGGCTCCCTCCTTGCTTTCACCTTGTTGGTTGACACACAGCCAATCTGTGGACAGTATATAAGAGTTGCTCCTGTAATGGAATCTACCCCAAACTGTCTGTCCTTCTTAAACGGCTTTAACTCCCTCATATAATCACCAGCTGGATGTGATTTACTGTACAGGCGGCTTTCTTGCAGGGAACCTTTACTGTTTGTTCTTATATTTTAATGAGACTTGTTGTGCTTATGTTTTCACCCACAGCTGACAGTTTAATCTCGCCTTCTGATATCACAGAACATGCACTCGCGCACAAGATCTTTTTAAATCTGAGGTAATTTCCGCTTAATCCCGTTATCACATCTTATCATCTCCATCAATAAGGAGATGACACTCCTGCTTCACAATGTGGCGTGCTGTCTTTTGTCATTTATGAAACAAACACACACTAAAAATCACTGGGTCCTAAACTCATCCTGCTTGTACACAATAATAAGATGGCCACCTGAGGAGAGAGATGCCACTAATGTCAAGACACAAAACTCCTCACAAAGCAGGGGTCCGACCAAGGCCAGCACCCTAAGGCTTTGTGAGCAATGAAGCAAGGGAGTGTGAGGATTAGTAAGCACCTTAGAACACACATGCATCAACACTACAATGAGCGGGTGGAGGGAGGTTTGGAGTCTTCTCTCACCCCCATTCTCTGCGACCTGC